>NC_061868.1:21424295-21513790 GCF_907164915.1 Impatiens glandulifera
CTAGCCACATGAGCGAATGATTCTTCAAAATCATTCTCTTCTTCCTATTTATATCCTTGGGCCACTAGTCTAGCCTTGTTCCTCGTAACCAAACTATTTTCATTGAGTTTACTTCTAAACACTCATCTTGTTCCGATGACCGATTGCTTTTTCGGTCTTGGAATTAATTGTCAGACTTTATTCCTCTCAAACTAGTTTAATTCCTCTTGCATTACTAAAATCCATTCGGGATCCAGCAATTTTTCATCCACCTTTTTCGTCTCAATCTGTGATATGAAATCAGAGTTTTCATATTCTTCCAACAGTTGATGCCTAGTTCGGATGGGTAGAAAGGGGTTACCTATATTAAGCTCAAGAGGACGATATTTGTTCCATTATTCGGTCCAGAAATGTCTTCTAAATGACCGGTTATTTGATCAAAGTTAGACAGACTGGTAGGCTGAACAATTTTAAGCCGACCGATTTCCTCAGCAGATAGTGAGGTGTCAACTTCCTGCTGTGAAGCAGCTTGATCCTGTTGATTTCCAACATCAACCGTTTGGTCATAGACAAACCGTTTAAAGACCGAAATCTCTTCTTCACTATCAGAATGAATATTTAAATTTTCCAATCTGTTGTGTAGATCAAAGGATGATGCAGTATTACTTTCAACCGATTCATCAAAAACAATGTGTGATGATTCTTCAACAGTTAAAGTCCTAGTATTGTACACTATATATGCTTTACTAACATTAGAATAGCCTAGCATGATGCCAACATCAGATTTTGCATCGAAAGCGGTCAAGTAGTTTTTTCCATTGTTATGAATGTAACACTTATAGCCAAAGATACTAAAATATAGGATGTTAGGAACTTTGTCATGGTATACTTTAAAAGGCATTTTGTTAAGACGTTTATTAATCATTGACCGATTTTGAGTATAGCATGCAGTATTGATAACCTCTGCCCAAAATATTTTAGCAGTGCCTGAATTGGCTATCATGGATCTTGTGGCTTCCTTGTGAGTTCGGTTTCTTCTCTCGGTCAGTCTATTTCTGATAGGATCGGCTTAATCAATAGAGACGGGGGTCTGGCGATTGATAAAGGCTTAAGAAAAACGGTTTGAAAGAAATCTTGTTAGGGATTTAATTCACTTTCTATTTTATGCAAACTCTTGTAAACACTTGAAACAGAATCAAGTGTGGAATGTTTACCTGGATTTGAAGCTTAAGATGAGAAATGAAAAGATGACAGAAAAGAACAACACAACAATTTGTTTATGGATGTTCGGAGCAAACTCACCTACGTCACCCCTTCTTCCAACCACCGGAAGGATTCACTATAATATGATTCGAATCAAATACACTTTGCACACACTTAACACATTGTTGAACAGAACACACTCTGTTCAACTTACAATATGAAGAATATCACTCATTTAAAGGATGATTTGATTCTAACTCTCTCTTGATTAACACACAGTACAATCAGGAAAGCAGCTTCACAGTATGAATGTTCAAAGGCTTGATTTCTCAGTAAGCAAGATGATCGACTGATTTCTCTCTCTGTAAATTCCGGCAGTTCGTCCGTTGTCCTTAGGAATCTTTAAATATGCATAGATACCAACGGTCGAATCTTCAGAATGATACGTGGCACTCTTCCATTGGAACGCCTCCATAGTACACAGCAGACTCTAAATACAAGGATCGTGGTCGTACGCAACAGGTACTGTGCCGAATATTCTTTAGAGATTTACCTACAAAACAAGTAGTGGGAAGGATATTCACCTACGTGTCATTAGTTAATTGGATGCATAGAGTTGTCATACTGATCTTCACAAGAACGTGGAGCAGAAGTAGCTAACAGTTATAGTATGTGGGTAGACGGGTGCTATCTTCAAGCAACTGCTTAAGAAAAACAATTAGACGTATTTCAATTAGACGACCTCGTCTAATGAAATCAAACGTCCCCGTCTAATAGAAGAATCTATTAAACCACCTGGTATAATGGAATTAGACTTACGTCTAATTACAATCACTTCAGACTAATCTGAAGGAGTTAGACTGCACGTCTAACTTTCATAAGTTACACTGCACGTCTAACTTTCTCTTTCTATTAGACTGCACGTCTAACTTCGCTGAGTTAGACTGCACATCTAATTCCGTTCCACTTCAGACTAATCTGAAGGAGTTAGACTATACGTCTAACTTTCACAATCCATTAGACTGCACGTCTAACTCCGCTGAGTTAGATTGCACGTCTAATTCCGAAATCCATTAGACTGCACGTCTAACTCTGCTGAGTTAGACTGCACGTCTAATTCTGAGATTCATTAGATTGCACGTCTAACTCCGCTGAGTTAGACTGCACGTCTAATTCCGAAATTCATTAGACTACACGTCTAACTCCGCTGAGTTAGACTGCACGTCTAATTCCAAAATTCATTAGACTGCACGTCTAACTCCGCTGAGTTAGACTGCACGTCTAACTCCGCTGAGTTAGACTGCACGTCTAATTCCGAAATCTATTAGACTGCATGTCTAAGTCCACGAGTTAGACTGCACGTCTAATTACGAGATCTATTAGACTGCAAGTCTAACTCCATGAGTTAGACTGCAAGTCTAAGTCCATGAGTTAGACTGCACGTCTAATTCATACATCTAATACCAAATCAATTTAATGAGCCTCATTATAACCAAGTCTAATGAAATCTGATTTTGATACACCTGCATCAAGAACAGTTAGACGTATATATAATCCATTCATCATTTCATCATCAAAATTCCAATAGTAAAAATAATTTGACCCAACAATTTTATTGAGGGTTCTAGCCCTAAACAACTCGTGTATAATATCAGATTCCTTAAGAGTTGCAGTTAATGTACTATTAGTAAATTCAGTACCTCTATCACTTCTAATTTTATTTACACGTACCAATTTCTCATTTTGTACTCTTTTAAGCATTTTGATCAGATTTGGAGTAGCTTGATTTTTAGATACTAAAAATATAATCCAAGTGTATCTAGAATAATCATCAATAATTACCATGGTGTAATGTATTCCTCCTAGGCTAGTGACCCAAATCGGTCCAAATAAATCCATATGGAGTAATTTTAGACATCGGCTTGATTGAGTATTCCCTTTACTTTTAATAGTGGGTTTTATTTGTTTACTCATTTGACATGAAGAACATATTTTATCTTTAGAAAATTTCATGTTATGAATTCCCTGAACTAATTCTTTAGTGCAGATATAGTTAATTGTTTGAAGTTCAAGTGGTTTAATTTTTTTTGCCAAAGTTATCATGCAAACCGAGTTATCACATTTAGTTTTCTAGTTTACTTTGTAAATGTTTCCTAACCTATTTCCAATTAGTAAAGTACTACCTTGTTGATTTTTAACTAAGCATGCATGTTTATGAAATTCTACCGTATATCCTACATCGCACATTCGACTATTACTTAGCAGATTAAAATGTAGATTTTCAAAAAGAAGTACATTGTTTATAGTTAGGTTGCCATGGACAATCTTACCATTGCCCACAACTTTACCTTTGAAATTGTCACCGAAAATTATCATTGAACCGGATTTTTGCACAATTTCGGTCAACAGCTTGCCATTTCCTGTCATTATGCCTAGAACAACCGCTGTCCAAGTACCATTCCTAATTTTCCAACTGTTTAATCTGTTTGACCTGCAAAATATAACTATTTACACCTTTTTGGTACCCACATTCAATTAGGTCCACGGTTAATTAGTCCCTTGGGAATCCATACTTTAATTAATCGGATGAGTTTCCCTATGATAGTTTTGATAGATCTACTTGTACCATGCTTGACATCTCTCTGTCTACTTTTGATTACCTCATTATGTCGTGGTAATCTTTGATCAGTCCTATTTGAATATCTATCATGCTCTGTTCTATCCGGTTGGATGAATGTCCTTCTCTCAAGATGAAGCCATCTTGAAGTGTCGGTTGGTCCTACATATGTTAGTTCCTTTTCCAGTTTTGAATTGTGACTTCTTTCATTGGTTGTTGATGAACTCTTGACAAAGTTTACAAAAGGCAACTTGTCTTTACTGAAATTCAACCCTTGGCGGTTGGAAGATTTAAATTTATCTAAATTGTTATTGTCATAGCCTAGACCGAATTTACAATTATATGGTCTTTGATGACTCGTCATCTGGCTCACAACATCTCCAGATCTCTTCCATATAGCCATCTTGAACTGTCTCCTTGAGCTTCTCATTCTCATAGGATAGTTCAATTGTTCGACTGGTCTGAATTTCACTCGGTTCAACAATTTTAGTTTTGCTCGGTTCACCAATCTAAAAGTTTAACTAGGTCAGTACAAGAATTGACAGGTTCTTATACTCAATGACCATGTCATTGAGTGCAGTAACCAAATCTTCTCGAGTAAATTCCTTAGAGGAAAAGTTAAATACCTCTTCCTCATTTTCCATGAGACAATTCCTTCATCATCGTTATCTAAATCAGTATGTACCCAGTATGTACCCACAGTCTCCCACCATCATCGGCTATCAACTCTTTTTGAATCTCCTTGCCTTGACCGTTTTGTTGATGATCATCCCTCTGGTTGTGATCAGCTGGTTTTTGGTCATCTCTTCTTGGCTTTTTGCACTCCGACCTGTAATGATCTAAAGCATTGCAATTAAAAAATCGAACGTAAGATTTATCATCGTAGTTGTAGTTGTAAGAGTTAATCGGTTGGTTCTTCTTCAGGAACTTTCTGAACTGCTCGGCTGTTTTGACCAGTACATGAGTTGTTGGTTCCACCGATGTCACCAAGACTCTGGTAGCGGTTGAAGTTGAGGCTTCATCTTCAATTCTGGACTTCATTTCGAACTCGTATACCTTAAAATCTTCAAAAACATCAGGGCATCTTCGTCTTGTCAAAGCTGTTGGATTCTCTCATCACCATTGTCTTGATATCCCAAACGCTGGGAAGTGATCTTAAGGCTTTGACAATAGTTTCTTTGTTATCATATTTCTTTCCAAGTAAGGAGAGGTCATTTACCAAACTAGTAAACCGATCACTAAATTCTTTCATAGTTTCACCGGGACGCATCTTAATATTTTTGAACTTTTGGGTGGCTATCGGTCTCTTATTCTCTTTGGTTCTTTTGTTCCCTTCATGAAATTGAATGACTGTCTCCCATGCTTCCTTTGCAATTGCACATTCTCTGATTTTAGCAAACGTTTTTCTATAAAACGATTTGTAAATGGCGCTTTTGTAGTGATTATTCAAATTGTTCTTCTTCGGTGATCAGTTGTTCATTCACTTTTGTCTTTGCCAATCTTTATTGGACCATCAGAGAGAACGAACATCATTTCGTCATCCATGATGGTCAAGTGTAGATGCATGTGAATCTTCCAATAAGCAAACTCTTCGCTTTCGAGAATAGGAGGTTTCTCGCCGTGAGTCATTCTTGCTTCGGGTTGCTTGAGTATTGAGACTAACTGCTCTGATACCACTTGTTGGGATAGGGATCGTCGATAGGGGACCAGAGTCCAGCTAAAGGAGAACGCTTACACACACTCAACGGTTGATACTAATCCGGTTAAAGATTAATATCGGTCTCAACACTACACAAGTTGTCACAAACTCTTGAACCGAGTTCAAGTACAGAAGTAGTTTGTTTCAACTTAAAGCAACACACACACGGATTGGATTACAAGGATAAATGGAATAGAGAAAGAACACATCACAAGATTTATGGATGTTTGGAGATAAAACTCATATGTTACCCCTTCTTCTCAAATGTAGAGAAGTATATTATCTAAGAATATTCACTCAAACTTTACAATATGTCAAATAACTGAGGCTTATTTACTACTCGTTATTGACTTACAACTCTTACAGAATAGAATTGTAATACACTTTAACACTTTTGGACAAGTTGTAATGTAAGAACATTAGACTTCTTCTTGTGTTAATATATGATGTAAAAGATAGTGTATCACTTGGTAACTTCTTTCTTCAGTTCTTCAACTTCTCCTTAAATAGTGGAAATATGACAAAGATCATATTTCTCTTTCAATGGATCCCTTCATGGTAATCCTTGAATCTAATTGGTTGGTTAAAATGAGCTACATGGCATTAAATCCGGTTGATTCTTCCCAAAAAAAACAATGTGGCTGACCAATTTGTCTTCTATTGAGTTTATCAGCTGGGTGGTTTTGATAGTTACCTTCTCCTTGGGGGCTACTTTTGGACTTATACCAAAATAGGTATCTGATCACTTGGTAGTCTTCTTCTTTCTGCAGTCTATCAACATAGTTGTATCAAAGAAGAAATGGCACAGTCTGCATATTTGAAGATCTCCTTCTGCATATTCCAAAAGTGAACATATTGTACCAAATTGGAAACTTCTAGCAGTTCCATATCTTTGATTTGATCTACTGCACTTCCTGTTAATTTTGTACGATCGCTTAGGATTGAGCCAATAATTTGAGCCGACCGGACTTCGTACCAGTTTGTTGTTTCAATATCGATTGATCGGTCTTACTGCCGAAGAGTAACTACCGATCTCTAAGTGAAAGGTTTCACCAATCCTGAAGTTGAGCCGAACCGATCTTCTACTAATATTGTTGCTAACAAGATAGATTAATTAAGGAGTTCTGGTTTAAGACGCTTCTATGATATCGGTTGACCGGCCAAATTGAAAGTATGATTGTTCCCTGCTTTTCCTGCACAAACGGTGAGTTTGTTTAAGTTCTTTAGATAGTTAATTACTTATTAATTAACTATCTAATTTATCTAACAATTCTTTTCATGTAGAGCCTTTTAAAAGGCTACAGGAAAAAGAATTATCCCCAAGAGTGGCTTTCATAATAGATATCAAGAAAGTTTTCGACTCTCTTGATTGGAAGCCATTCGAGATTTTCAGGTTGTATCTATTTTTCCTATTATTTTTAATGATTTGATTATGCAATGCGTTTCTTTATCATGTTTTTGTTAGCGTCAATGGAGTCCATAGAGGCTACTTCAAGGGTGAAAATGGGGTAAGGCAAGGGGACCTCCTCTCTTCTTACATTTTTGTAGCTATCATGGCAATCATTGAGAGCATCTTCGCAATGTTCCGAAAGAATCGTCCATACATCTTTCACTTTTCTGTTAGGTAGATGAGGTAACCCATTTATGCTTTGCTAACGATTTGTTCATTCTAGTGCATGCAGATGTCGATTCCATTAAAACTATTAGGGTTGCACTAACGTTTTTTCTAAGGTTACAAGTCTTACTATTAATGAAAGAAAAAGTGTGGAATTTTATGGAGGAGTGAATGACGAAACAAAGCAGGACATATTCAACATCAAGGGCATTATGGAAGGCAACTTTCCCGTTTTGTACTTGGAGATTATGTTAACTGCGAAATAGTTCGAGATCTCACATTGCAAGCCGCTGATTGAAAAAGTAAAAAACACGATATCTGGCTGGGCGACGAAGAAACTTTCTTATGCATGGAGGATCGAGCTTATCAAAACCGTAGTCATGGGCATCATTGGATATTCGGCGCAACAAATGGTCATTTCGAAGAAGGTAATGAAGGAGCTAGACACGCTAATGAGGAAGTAGCAGGAGAGGAGGAAAAAAATCAAATGGACTGCTCTTTGTAAGCCGAAAGAGGAGGGAGGAATTATCCTGAAGAATTGCGTCGAGTGGAACAAGACTCTAACGTTCAAGCATCTGTGGGAATTGGAATGCAACCATGAATCATTATGGATAAAATGGGTATACACGCAATTTATGAAACAAAAAACCAGTATTTGGACGTGTAAAATTAATGAAGGTATGAGTTGGTCACTAAAGAAAATTCTTAAAGTGAGAAGTGATATTACAAACCTTTACGACATTCGGCTAGGGGATGGGAAAGACACTCTGTTTTGGCACGATCACTAGTTCGAAAACCAGTCAATCATTCACAAAGAGAAGTTCAAAAATACATGTATCATAAGGGACTGAACAATGGAAAAATCAGAGACGTAAAAGATGGGGATTGGGACTCGCTTTTGAGAAAAAATCCAGAAGGACAAAGGATACTTGATCACATCAATAACTTACAACTCCGATACAGACCCGACGTTCATGAATGAAATGCATAAGACAATGGGAAGCTGGTCTCAAAGATAATATGGGAGGTAATACGAGAAAAATCGTAGAAAGTAGAATGGGCTCCTCTCGTATGATCAACCAAGATCATTCCTCGACATCAATTCATCATATGGCTTGCCTTCTGGGAAAGACTCAGCACTCGTGACCGTATTAGCAAGTATATGAGCATCCCGGGCATGAGCTATCCTCTATGCAACAGAAATGAAGAAACTATTGATCACCTGTTTGGGAGCTGTAGTATAGCTTTGGAAATTTGGAATAGATTTTCTAAAAGCCTGAAGTTGATCAGTTTCCCAAAAGAATGGAAAGAAATCAAAGAAGCAGCAATACTCAAAGCCAAAGGAAACAGATTCGCAACAAACGTATTCAAGTGCGGCTTTGGAGCAAAAGTTTACAGCATTTAGAAGGAACGTAATGCGAGAGTCTATGGCATAACCCACAGAAGTGTTGAGGGATTATAGAGAGATATAGTCTCGGATTGTGGCGCACTTGCGTGAACGTGGAGAAAAGTTCCAAGTACTGAGAAAAATACGAATATCAATAGGAATTGGAATTTACCGTTTACTAAAATCATTAGAAACGAACAGATTATAATCAGATAGTTCATTTACATTTTTGTTTTTAATTAGAATGATACGACTTCAAAATCATTCTTGATCTTTCTAGAATGATCTCTTAAACTCGTATTTATTTACTGATTTTGAGAATTTTTAATGAAATAACGCTAAGTCATTTTTCTCCAAACAATATCATTCTTATATAAATTTATGGATTTTAAGTTTGCAAAGGATAAAATACACGTTAATGAGTTTTCAACAATTATTGCAAAAAGAGAAATATATATATATATATATATAAATATATATATATAATAACACTTAAGTTTAAAAAGTGTTAGATTTGTGGGTCCTCGTACCACAGCGCACGTCCCATTTTATGAGACAAAACAGATCGGGTTAAAGAATTTGTTAATCCACAAATCATATAATGATTATAAAATAATATAAAAAGTCACCATAAAAAATTATATTAAAGGAGATGAGAAGTCTTTTTTGAATTAAATCTCCATATTTAACAAATTGATTTTAAAATAATTTTTTAATTTTGGTTAAAATATATATTTTATTTTCTCTCCATATTTATTATAGGCATCATTATTTTAACTTTTTTTTAATTTAATTATGATAAAATACACGTTAATGAATAAGAAATTTCTAAGAACTTCTTAAAATTCTAAAATTTCAAGATGAGAAATTATGATAAAATTAATATTTTTAATTTATTTTTAAAGAAGGTATAACAATGACCAATTAGAAGTTGACCAAGTGTCATTTTATCTTAATAATCTTTCTCAAATCCTAGGTTTAACCTACTAAGAGTAGTTTGATACTTAAGAAATAAAATATTATGATTTTGATTCTCATTTAAACATTTTAAATTATAGTAGGGATAATAACGGTTACATAAATCAACGTGTCCCAAATATGAACAGGATAAGCAATTTATCGAAAAAACTTAGTGGAACTAACACGCGATATATTAATAAACAATGAAGACAAATTAGTGACTCTTAGCCAGACACACAAGAGGTATAGTAATCTTAAATATTTTAACTTATGATTTTAATATCGTAATCAATGAATCTTTGTTTGGTTGGTGTACGTTAAATTGGAGTAAGGGGTTGAAATACTCAATATTTTTAAGTCACTTGTATATTGGATGATTTTGAATTTTATAAAACCCACCATAAAATTATAACAAGAGAAAAAGCTAAATAACAAGAGTTCTAGAAAAGTGTATGCCTCCCACAATTGTCTTATTCAAAATTAGTTATCACACATTAAATTAAATTAAATGAAACATTTATTTACTTATATACAATATAAAATTAAAAACAAGAATTTTTTTAATTTTTTAAAGTGAGAAATAATTAACTTAGAAATAAATAAAAGTTATGAAATATTAAACAACGGAATTTTGATGATGTTTAGAACGGAATGTTTATTAAAACTTAGTTGTTAATAAAGATAAGTTGTCTATTTAGTTTTGTGTATGTGCATTACACTATGTTAACTTAGACGAGGTCTAAGAAGAGTAATTAGACGTAGTTAGACGAGGTAGTCTAACTCCATTAAACTTGGTCTAATGAGATACGTAGTTAGACGAGGACGTCTAACTCCATTAGACTTGGTTTAATGGGATGCGTAGTTAGACGAGAACGTCTAACCCCATTATACTTGGTCTAATAGGATGCATAGTTAGACGAGTACGTGTAACTCCATTAGACTTGGTCTAATGGGATGTGTAGTTAGACGAGGACGTCTAAACTCCATTAGACTTGGTCTAATGGGATGCGTAATTAGACGAGGATGTCAAACTCCATTAGACTTGGTCTAATGGGATGCGAAGTTAGACGTGGTAGTCTAACTCCATTAGACTTAGTCTAATGGTACGCGCAGTTAGACGAGGAAGTCTAACTCCATTAGACTTGTTCTAATAGAGCACGTCTAATGCCTTGCTTTAGCATCCGTATGAAGAAAGCATACATCTAAACACGATCAACTAGTTGTCTACTACTCCTACTCCATTAACTTTTTGTGTGTTGTTTGACAAGCCAGCTAATTGTATCAAAAGAACAAACTACATGTACGTAAATGTACTTCCAACGGTTTGTCCAGTACAAGACAATTTCAGAAGGATATTCGGCGCACTACTAGTTCGGTACGGCTACTATCCATTTGCTCTGAGTCTGCTGATTCTGGTACAATGGGAGGCCTTCCAACGGACATTTGCTACGTGTCCAAAAAGAAGATTCGACCGTTGGTGTATTTCTATTACAAATATATGCTCAAGGACAACGGACGAATCACCTTACCGGATCACAAAACAACTGATTCATAAGCTTACTCTTGCACTTATTGATTTCTTACATTCTTCAAGTTCAAGAGAAAGATTCAATTACCGTCTAGCTGTGAGAATATTGTTGAGAATATTGTAAGTTGAACAGAGGTTGTTTTGTTCAAAAGAGAGTTAGCTAGCTTAATAAGTTTTATTTGATTCAAAGTATTTACTGGATATCCTTCCAAGTGTGGAAGAAAGGGTGACGTAGGAGGGTTTTTCTCCGAACATCCAGTAACAACTCATTGTGTTCTTTACTTTCTGCCATTTATATTCCATTGGTTCAAATCTTCAAATCCGACAAACATTTCTGCACTTGAATCCATTTCAAGTGTTCGAAGGATTTATGAAGAATAGAAACATATATTAATCCCTCACAAGATTATTATCGAATCGTTTATTATAAGATGTTATCAATAGTCAGACCTTAGTCTCTATTGTTAGCACTGATCTTATCAAGTGGTATTAGAGCCTCGTTTTCTATTCTCGAGCACTAACAATAACCTGAATCATGACCAAAGATACCAGCTCCTCCAAGATTTCTATGTTTTCGAAAAAAAACTACATCGTGTGGAAGAAAAGAGTCTGTGCTCATCTTGCGTTCATAGATGATGGCATGTGGAGTGTCGTCACAGAAGGTCCTATCAAGATAGAGAAAGATAGATCTGAGTGGACAAATGAAGACAAGAGGAAGAACAACTTCGACAACTTGGCCATGGATATCTTATATAGATCTCTTGACGATAGCACGTTTAACTACATCATATCATGCGAGTATACCAAATAAGTTTGGGTAAGAGTCACTCAACTCTTTGAAGTCAATGATCAAACCAATGAAAATAATCTTAAGGTTTCCACCCAGAAGTTCGACAACTTTAAGATGTGTCCTAGAGAAACGATGTCTGAGTTTGATGCAAGATTCAACAAAATTGTTACCACTCTATCTATTCTTGGAAAGACCTACATCAACAAAGAGATTGCTATAAAGGTCATGCGAGCATTGTCCAGGGAGTGGGACATCAAGATTATGGCGATGAGGGAGTCCAAAGACCTCAATAAGATGGAGCTCTTCGACTTGCTTGTCGATCTGAAGACCTATGAGTTCGAGTTGAACTCTAGGATTGAAGAGTAGCACCCCCACATCCAACATCATAACCAAGGCTTTGGTGACTTTTGAGGAGCCACCAGTTGCCACTGAAGTAAATACGGTTGCCCAGCAACTCAGTAGTGACACGATGACTCTCTTCGTGAACAAATTCAGCAAATTAATGAAGAAGAGTAATTCTAACTCAAACTCTTCAAACAATAACAATGATGATAAGACTAAATCTAAGGCTAACATGAAATGTTTTAACTGTGGTATACTAGGACATTACAAATTGGAGTACAGGAAGCCAAAACGTGATGAAAAGAAGAAAGACAACGATAATGAGCTGAAGGCTCTCATGGCGGCTGACAGCAAGGCTAAGTAGATCCAAAGCGACTCAGATGACTCATCATCTAGTGATAGTGATGATGAAGAGGTTGCTTGCTTCATGGAAAGAGAAGAGAAAGACTCAGAGGTATATGATTTCTCTTTAAAAGAGTTTTAACGAGATAACTTAGTTATTGCACTCAATGACATGGTCATAGAGTACAGAAAGTTATCTGAATCTCAAAATGAAATAAGGTTAAATTTTGAAAATGATGAATCTATTTCTTCTCAAACTTCCGAATAAAAAGTTTTTGAAAACAACATGGATGAGCTCTCATTTGAGAATGAGACGTTCAATGAAAAGATTCAAACTCATTCTTCTGAAAACCAATGTCTAACTTATATTGTCAGTTCTTGGATAAGGTCCGTAGAAGTAGTCAAATTTCAGATTAGTCTGTTAAGGCCTACCGAATACAAATCTGGTTTAGGATATGACAAAACTATCCCAGATAAGTCCAATGAAAAGTTAAACTCAGTAACAGACAAGTTTAAGCCAATAAACTTTGTCAAAGGGGTTTAACTAATAACGAAACTTGTTAGTATCGGGATCGCCGAAGGAGACCGGGGGTCTAGCTTGGACAAACGCTTACACAACACGTCGGGTGATACTAACTCGGTTAGAAGTTAATATCGATCTCTATACTATACAAGTTGTCATAAACTCTTGAACCGAGTTCAAGTGTGGAATAGTTTGTTTCAACTTGAAGCAACACACACGATTTAGACAGCGATAAGGAGGTATGGAGAAGATAGGAAACACAATACAAGATTTATGGAAGTTCAGAGATAAAAACTCCTATGTCACCCCTTCTTCTCAAACCTTGAGAAGGATATTCACTAAGAATAATCAACACACTTTACAACACGTCAAATAACTAAGGCTTATTTACGGCTCTTTATTGACTTACAACTTTCACTTCTTACACGGAATGAATGGAATTGCAATACACTTAACACTTTAGATAATATGTAGACAAGAATAGTTTTAAAGCTTTTTGGATTTGATTGTTATCTCTTTTTGTTGCTTGTTCTTGAATTTTGTATCTACTTAGGTGTGTATCGTATCTGTGTCACTTGTATGTATGTTTGTCTGTTTGTTAATCTTTGACCTTCTCTTAAATAGTGAGAATATGACAACGGTCATATTTCTCATACAACGGATACCTGCATGGAAATCCTTGATTCTAATTGGTCGGTCAATAAAGGACTGCATGGCATTAAATGCGGTTGTCAGTTCCCAAGAAGCATTACAGTCAGCCAGTTTTGTCTTCTTTTGATTTTATCATCTGGAGCGGTTTGACAAATACATACTCCTTGGGGATTGCTATTGGACTTATACTAAAATAGGTACTTGATCACTTTTGGCAGTCTTCTTCTTCTCAAAGGCTATCATCAGACTTGTATCAAAATGGAAATAACACAGTCTACATATTTGAAGGCTTCCTTTTGCCTATTCCCAAAGTAATCTAGTTGCACCAAAATGGAAACTTCCAACAGTTCCATATCTTTGATTTTGTTTGTTAAACTACCAGTTATTTTTGTTTGTACGGTAGCTTTAAGATTGCACCAAGTATTGTGCCGACCGGACGTCCTACCAATTTGTAGTTTCAATATCGGTTGACCGACCTTACTACCGAAAAGTGAAAACCGATCTTTGACATATAGGTTTACCAATCCTTTAGTTGAGCGGTAAGTTCGTTCGAACCGATCTTCTATTGATTCTGTTGTAGAGATAGCCGAAAACATAGTTCAATTAGAGAGTTTCAGTTTGTGTCGCCTCTGTGATATCGATCGACCGATCTAGAGAGATAAGGTTGATTTAAGAATCTGACTGATCCTTGTGTTTCCTATATAAACAGTGAATTTGGTTAAGCTCTTTAGATAGTTAATTACCTACTAATTAACTATCTAATTTATCTAACACTTTCTCCCTTTTTGATTATTGAAGTTAAATATTCAAAACCTGTAACTGTTGGCCGGTTTAAATTAATTTGATTTGAGAAAGAAATTTTAAAGAAAAATTTTGTAGATTAATTTCTTTAGCAATTTCTCCCTTTTTGATATTTTTAATTAAAAATTATCACAAACCAACATTTTGAAACTAAAATTGGATCATTAAGTACCCAAAATATTATAAGTTCCGAAATTTGATAACTGTAAGGAATCATAGTAATATAAGAAAAAACATAGATGTAGAAGTTAGTATCCCCTTTCATCCGGTTTGTTTATCTACTCGTTGAAGAAGCCGCGCACAAAACCGCAGATGGTTGTCCAGGAACCCCAATCTCAGAATTTCTTGCCGATTCCACAAGAGCATGGAACTCGACATTTCTTTGGCTTTGGAAAGCATTATCGGCCGAATTTCCGCCACCTCTACGGATTTGTCGGTCTGAATGGGATCTGTGAGGAATAGCTCAAAGTGGTACTTCCTCGATCGATTCGGATAGAGTTTTCAATTTACGGGTTAATGGTTGATGATCCTCCTCTTCTTCATCACAGATCGGATTTTCAGTGCTTACGGCAGGATTTTCAACCGGTCTGGCATTTGTTACGTCAGACTCTTGAGCTCTTTTTCTTTTAGTCGCTCTTGTATTTTTGCAATCGGAGGAGAGACATCTTTCTCTTTATTAATTTGCTCTTGAAGAATTTAGTCGCTTCCTCATTGGCTAGCTCGGTTGCCTTAGCCTTGGCATCCTCATCCTCTTGGATCCTCCGAGCAGCCTCTTCATGCATTCTTAGTTTTTCGGTATCGGCGGCGCCTTGATTCTTTGCGAACTCGTAGAGCTGTAGTGATATAGTTTGAACCGATGATAGAGTTTGAGAGGCTATCTACTGTACTCTTGCCAGTTTTACATCGTGATATGAAGCATTTTCTTTGAGAGCGTCGGTCACTTGGGCCTTCATGGATGCTTGCCATGAGACCATATATTTCTGGATCATTTCCTCGATCAGCATCTTTAGTCGTTCCTCAGAGATTGGAATTAGTGAACCGACATACTAGTTTTGCACCGGATACACTCTATGAGAGTTAGCGTGAAGAGACATTTTTGTTCTGGACGGTTTATCAATACTAGTTCCTCTTGACTTATTTCGATTGACCGGAAGAGTGTTTGTTATCTGATTCGGGTTGGCACTATTCCCCGATTTCAAACATTTCTTGTTTCACCAATGGAGTCCATGTCAGTTTGGAAGATTGATCGACCTCAAAGCAGGATTTCTCGGCTTGAGTTTCACCTTGGTGAACATGTTATTCTTCAACCGATTTTTCTTCATCCTTGTGAATAATTTTATCGAGGTCTTTCATTATAGTTTTGAGCAATGTAAGGACAATACCGTCTACTTCAGTGACATCTCCATTTGAGTTTAAGTCCTCCTCCCTCTTTTCAGTGAATAATTGGTGATAATATTCTCCGCCTAGCATTTGCTTCGGCAACATGAAATCTGGTTAGTGACTCATGGAAAGAGGTGGTTCTTGCCAAACCAAAGGCCATGTCTTCCATAGATAGGAGTGCCGACCATTTCTTTTCCTCCGGCACTTCAGGAAGAGCATTTTTGAAGCTTATTTCCATCCTTGCATTAGTCCATGCATAGAAAATATTGGAGGTCTCCAATGCCTTTTCATCAACCTCTTTCAGAATGACGGTCACAATGTCTTCCGCCTCTTTCTCGTTTCTTTGAAGGCTCGGTGATTCAACAGAATCTTTAACAATGTCATTAACTTCCTCCTCACGAAGATTTGGAATACCTCCGGTTTCAGTTTGGACCATTTCATGATCTTCATTAGATAGATTAGGAGCATTGATTTTCGGATTACCGGTATCAAATTTAGTCAGCTCCCTAGTATCGGTTTTTTCTTGATCCTTATCGATCATCCGATCTTTTTCAGAACTTGTTTGGTTGGTTTTAGCAGTCCGATCAATCGCATCATCAACACTTCTCTTATTGGTTTTGGTCATCCGATCGACTCCAACCACCACATTATTAATAATATCCAATACTATCAGTTGGGCTTCTAAGGCTGCAAGCTCAACCGATAGTGTTGTAGTGTCCTTAAGAACCAGAGTAGGAGAGGAGATAGAAACATTAACCTCATGGTGAGCGGTTTGTTCAGGGAGAGAAGTTCCCTGTGTTTTGGAACGGCTGACCGTGATGGTAGTAGACTCGGCACGAGTCTACGGATTGATCGATGTGGTCGCGCGGTTTTCTGGAGCGGGAAGCTTGGGACCAAATTCGGTTGCTTCACTATCAGTTTCTTGAGCAACCGATGTCGCAAGCATCGGTTCTTTACCCTTTGTAGCTTTTCCCTTGGACTCTTTGCCCTTTGTTTCTTTAACCTTTGGTTCTTTAACCTTAGCTTCTTTTCCCTTGGTAGCTCTAACAAGGCATTTTTCAATGTTGCTGAAATTTAACAGTTTATTGTTATAGAGAATGATACCTCGACTGATAGGAACATTAAGATGAAGTAGAATTTTGTCGATCTGCATGGCGTATCCTAAGCACCGGTTGGTCTTGGGAGAGACAATTTAACGTAAGATTTCGAATAAGACACTCCCCCAGTTGATTCTATCACCGGATAGAATGCAAGCCATCATATCAAATTTCGACTGAGTGATGCTGTCGAAATTACCTCCTCTGGTCTGAAGCGCCTTTGAAACAATATCGCACAGAATTCGATATTCGAAACCCATTGAATTCTTCTTTCCATTTAACTGCATCGGTTCACCGGTATTGGAAAGAATCATTTGGATGTTGAGAATTGAAGCATCTGATAATTCGGTGGAGAAGTCGCGTCCCTCCGTCGGAAGTTGAAGGGCTTCAGTGAATACTTTTTTAGATATCTCAAACTTTTCTTCGTTCACCTCCGCATGAATGATCTTCTTCTTTATCTTTGTAGTTTTGAAGAACTCCCAAACCGCATCCTGATAATAGATCATTGATCCATCCAGAAAATGATCCATCCCAAATTCTTTGATAGATTCCATGATCTTTTGAACTTCAATCGAGCAAGCATTCTTGATTTCGGCGAAATCAGCTTGGATAATATGATTAAAAAGTGCATTATCCCTTCCCATGATCAAAGCTTGAAGATGAAGATAATTTAGAGAGAGAGTATAATGGTAGAAGAACTTATTAAAATGATAAGTTGTGATTCAAAAAATTTTCAAGTGTCCTTTATATAGGATGCATGTGACGGTTGGATCACCAAACCGTCACAGGTAACCGTGTGGCCCACGTCTAAAAAGGGCGCTAATTTACCCTCCAAAATACATAAGAGCGGTAAAAAGTAACTTTTGGCTGTAAAATTCAATTTTGGCGGTAAAACTTGGTGGCATTAATAATAAAGCCGGTTATTTAATGTGTGGTAATTAATGTAGCGGTTTTAAATGGAGCCAAAATACGCAGAACATTTAAAGAAAGCAACTAAGTTATATTAGAAAAGATGCAAGCATGGATCAGTCAATTTTAAAACTGCAACAACCGGTAAAGAAACAAAATAACCGGTTGTTTAGTAGCCGAAAACAAACACATGAAAAAGATAATTTTAATTCCTAGAATCTACCATATTCATCTATCTTTCGGCTTTCTCCTTGGTTAGGATGTTGGCTTGGCTGATAGGTTGTCCCGGTACAAAGTTATGATTGAGAGAAAGGAGGAAATTGCTGATCTGAGGAGCATAACTTGTCCTCCCAAGAGAAATCATATTTTTCAAGTTTTCGAAGATGATGGATGACCAATTGATTGAATGACAGCAGCTTATAGCTGTCATCATATCAAAGATCTTTCTAGTATAGACATGGGTGGATTCCTTGGTTGGATAGACCTCCTGATGATGTCATTCAAGATTTGAATATGACCGACTAGTTTTGATTTGACCCCGTCTGTGTTCATTAGAGTCTCGGAATTAGAGAAAAAGTAAGTCATTTCTTGATTGAAATCGTTTGTGGATGGAGGAAAGTCGGTGAAGCCTTTAAATGGCAGCTCAAAGAACTGAGAAAATTGTTCTTTAGAGATAGAGATTGGATGACCCTTCACCCGGGTCATTATTCCACCGTTATTGATTTCAGCATTTGAGAAGAACTCTACAACCTCGTCTTCAAGAATCACCTGGGAACCTTCGAGAAACTTGCGGAGACTTGATTCCACCAGAAGTTCGAAGACAAGCTTTCTAGCTTCATTATCATCGATGGTCATGATAGAATCGAAATCCACAATGAGGGATGTTCTAGCGAAGGCTAAACTCATTTTGAGGAGAAGACTTTGAGAAGAAAAATACTTCAAGCTTTGAGAGAGAAAGAAAAGGTTTGAGTTTGTTGTGGTTTGCTCTTTGGATAAGTGGCTTATTAAATAGAGGTTTGGTTGAGGTGCATTTAATATCACATTAAATGAATAAAACTTTCTGTTATGATACACCTTTTCACATTTTTCGAAACGGTACTTTTAAGCATCAGAAAGGTGTTAAACGTTTGGCAAAGAATCTCAAGAAAAGGTGATGTAACTAATCGTTCAGGCGTAAATGACTAGTAAAGCTTAGTTGACTTGATTTGAAACGCGAAGATATTCATTTATTAACTTTTTTGAGTTTGAACCGAAATTTGAAAACGAACGATTTATGAAAAGTGACTGCTTCTCCCTAAGAGTGTGCCTGGTATTTGATTATGACCGAAGATTATGAGGGAATTAATTTAAAACATAAGTTCAACAGAAACCGATATTTCATTAAAAAACAGACATGACCGATACGTAAAGCAAAATGTTCGGATTTTCCACAAGGTTATTACATAATGGATCCTAAATCTACTGATTTGAAGATCCAGAAGTTGACTCTTTTCTGATCCGAGCCTTCTCCACCCGGTCAATATAGGCATGCAAGCGGTCCCTCATGAAGAGTTGAGTTGGATGGAGAGGAACACCTTGACCGAGGAAGATGTCGATGTCAAAGAATATATCGCATAGCTGTGGAGCATATTCGGTCATCAATTTGTCCAAAAAGATCATCTTCTTCAGATTGTTGAAGATGATACTCGACCAATTGACATGATTTCCTTCATTGATGGAAATAATCAATCCAAAGCCTCTCTTCGAATAATATTTAGTGGAGTCTTTCCCAAGGATGTTCTTTCCGACAATCTCACTCAATATTTGAAACTCAGGCTAGAGGGATGCTTTTTCTCCATAAGTCTTGACCGGACTTAGGGAGTTAGAAAACTACTGACGCATTTCATTTATGATTTCATTCGAGATGGAGAGGTTAGTAAACCCCCAGTGGAAAGCTCGCAACTACGTGCGAGATCTAAATCACTGAAGATGAACTACTGACCTCGAATGGTGGCAAAGATAAGATCCTCGTGGATCACTTGGGCGGTTCGGAAAAATTCGAGAACAATTCCGATATTGATGGAGGACCAGTCTTCTAGGAAAGGTTTCATGTCGGTTGCCTGAAGAGAACTGAACATGGAAGACACTTCATTATCCCCACAAGATAAAGCTGACTCAAAGTCTACCAAGAGAGTGTTGTTTGAGAGAGTATGATACATCTTTTGTTTGAGATGAGTTGAAATGGAAGTATTTTTGGTGATTTGATTCTTACATTATCGATATATAAATAGGACAGGATTTTGGATCATTGGGGTGTCTTGGGGATTGTTTAAGCCAATAAGAGTAAAATTATGGATGGTCAAAGAAGAAATCTATATTTTTCGTTTCTAAGAATATGATGTTTTAGTGATATGTCAGTCCCCCTCTTTGAACAATGATAGACATAGGTATTCACATTGTTTGAGGAATGACTATTTGCTTTTCATAAGGAAGTTGCTTAGACATATACTAATTAAGCATTGGCCAGCTGTTCCATTTTGAAATTTGAAATGAGATTACCGAAATTTCCATGTAATGAACCGGTCAGCTGTCCATTAAATTGGATTTATTGCGATCGGTTATTTAATTCTGAAGAAAAACCGCTTCCGCATATACCCGGAAATTTTGTTGGGCGGTAGTTATTCATTCAAAAATAACTGATTGGTTTTATTGATTTATTTAAGTAGTTCGGTTTTGTTCATTTTTTCGGTAGAATGATTTACCGATTTCAAGAGGGACCAACCATTCGGTTTTATATGTCTAATGACTTGTTCCTTATAGGTTTATGCACATAAAATGAATATCTTATTGGTTTTAAAGAATAATATTTAGATTTGAAATGTTCGACCGATTTATATGTAATGCCGAAAATGAGTGATGTTTGAGAAGCGAAGGCTTCTCCCTAAGTGCATGCCAATGTTTCAAGGAATAATTTGACTACTATCAGCAAGACCCAAAATAGTTTTGAAGTAAGAAAACTTAGCTTCTTGTAGTGGCTTGGTGAAAATGTCGGCCACTTGTTGCTTAGTGGAGATATATTCCAGCCGGATATGTTTCTATTGTACATGTTCTATGATGAAGTGATGTCAAATATCAATATGCTTTGTTCTTGAACGTAGCACTGGATTATATGTGATAGAAAAAGCACTTGTTTTGTCACAGAAGATCGGAGATTCCTTAGCTATGATGCCGAAATCCCTTAGTTGCTATTGGATCCAGAGGAGTTGAGCACAGCAGCTTCTAACTACAAGATACTATACCTCTGTAGTTGAAGTTGCAATTTATGTATGTTTCTTGCTATACCAAGAGACAAGCCGATCACCAAGGAACTGGCATGTCCCACTTGTACTTTTTCGGTTTATCTTACATCCTGCATAATCTGCATCAGAGTAACTTGTTAAATTGAAATTGGAATCCTTCGGATACCACAGTCCCACATCTTCAGTTCCCTTAAGAAATTTCAATATTCGTTTAGCAGTAGTATAATGAGATTGTTTAGGATTAGCCTGAAATCTCCCACATACTTCTACGACGAATAGGATGTTCGGTCAACTTGTTGTCAGGTATAAAAGTGAGCTGATTATTCCTCGGTAGGCTGTAATATCAACACTCTAACCGTCTTCATCCTTGTCTAATTTGACTAATGAGCTCATTAGAGTAGAGGCAGCAGAACAATTGTCCATGCTGAATTTCTTTAATAGCTCTTTTAAATACTTGGATTGATGTATGAACGTTCATCCTTCTATCTACCGAACTTGAATACCTAAGAAGAAGCTCAATTATCCCATCATGCTCATTTCAAACTTCTCAGTCATCATTTTAAAAAATTTATCACATAACTTAGGATTTGTTGAACCGAAAATGATATCATCTACATAAATATGAACAAGTAAAATGTGTTCCTTTTTCGTAAATTTGAATAAGGTCTTGTCTACCGATCCTATGGTGAAATCATGATTGAACAAAAAATTTGTTAGAGTATCATTTAATGCTTTAGGGGCTTATTTTAAACCGTATATTGCTTTATCTAACCTATAAACATGACTGATTAGATCAAGATTTTTGAAAATAGGTGGTTGATCAACATATACTTCTTCACTTAATTCACCATTGAGAAAAGCACTTTTAAAATCCATTTGAAATACTTTAAAATTTTTGAAAGTAGCAAATGCAAGAAATACTCTAATGGCCTCTAGTCTAGCAACAGGAGCAAATGATTCTTCAAAATTAACGCATTCTTCCTGTTTGTATCCTTGCGCCACTAGTCTAGCCTTGTTCCTTGTAACCAAACCGTTTTTATTGAGTTTATTTCTAAACACCCATTTTTTTCCAATGACCGATTGATTTTTCGGTCTTAGGACTAAGTGCCAACCTTTATTCCTTTCAAACTGGTTTAATTCCTCTTACATTGCTAAAATCCAATTGGAATCCATTAATGCCTCATCCACCTTTTTCGGTTCAATTTGTGATATGAATGCTGAGTTTTCATATGCTTCTAACGGTTGATTCCTAGTTCGGATGGGTAGTGAGGGGTTACCTATAATAAGCTCAGGAGGATGATTGTTATAAAAATTAGATATTTAATTAATAAGTAATTAACTATCTAAAATAACTTAATTAAATTCAATTCTATGTGCAGGTACATGCTTTCAACCTGACCGGTCAAAACTATTCTCCTAAAGCAGCACAAACCGAAACATTTTATTTATCTTCTCTGAAGTCCGACTTGGCTAAAATTCAGGACCGGTCAAGTTATCAACCGATATGCGTCCGGTCGGATCAAATCCTAAGGAAACACACATTTTCAACGGACAGTATAAATCAAAACGAAAACAAAGATATGGATATATTGGAAATTAACGTGTTGATACAAATATATATCCTTTGGGAATATACAAAGGAAGGTTATCAAAGGTTCAGATTGCGTCACTTGTCTTCTAAAACAAGTCTGTTGATTAGACTGTAGGCAGCTGTCAGATGAACAGTTACCTTATTTGGTATAAATCCAGAAGAAACCTCCAAGGAGCAGGCAGCCGTCAAATGTACAATTGCCAAGTGTACAAACACAAAACGTACAAGCTACCTGATTTGAGCCGGCACGACATCATTCTTTGGGAATCTTCCACCGCATTAAATGCATTGCTAATCATTTTGACCAACCATCTTAGAGAGAGAAATGTGACCGTTGTTATATTTACACTATAAAAGGAAGCTAAACAGCTGAAGAAAAGCTCTTTCTTTCGCTCTGGATTCTGACTCCTTGCGCGATCCTTTCACTCCTGAGAACATATCTTGAGAAATTTACAAAGCTATTGAGTGATAAAAACAAACTGTTAAGTTCTGGGTATTTATATATTTGTAAAAGTGTATTACAATATTGTGTGAGTGTTGTAAAGTGAACATTGAACAGTAAATAAGACTTGATTGTGTGGTGTATTGTGTTGTTGAATATTCCTTAGTGAATATTTTTCTCATTGTTTAAGAAGAATGGGTGACGTAGGAGTTTCATCTACGAACATCCATAAAATCTATGTCTCGTGCTCTTTAATCATTTCCGGTCATTTAATTAACCGAACCGATTTCCCCATATTCTAACTAACCCTTCTCCATTCTTATTTCTATCTAATCCGTGTGTGGTACTTCAGGCTGAAACAAATATTTCCGCCCTTGAACTCGGTTCAAGAGTTTGTGATAGTTTATGTGGTGTTAAGACCGGTGTTAATTCCTAACCGGATTAGCACCAACCCTTGTGTGTGTAAGAGGTTTCCTTTAGCCAGACCCAGGTCCCCTATCGGAGATCCCGATCCTAACAAGTGGTATCAGAGCAGTTAATCTTAACACCCAAGCAACCAAAACTGGTAAACATGACTCACAATGAGAAGCCCTCTATGCTAGAAAGTGAGGAGTTTACTGAGTGGAAGATTCAGATGTATCTACATCTGATTACCATGGATGATGAAATGATGTTCATCCTTAAAAAAGGTCCGATAAAGATCGAGAAAGAGAGAGGTGAATGGACAGCTGAAGATAAGAGAATGAACAACCTAGACAACTATTGCATGAGACATATTTTCAAATCTCTAGCAGAACACCTTCGGGAAAGTCAGAGATTTCAAGACTGCAAAGGAAGCCTGGAAAACGGTGATTCAACTTCATGAGGGAAACGAAAGAACTAAAGAAAACAAGATATTTGTGGCAACCTAGAAGTTTGAGAATATCAAAATGAGGCCAGGAGAAACTATGAAAGAATTTAGTGATCGGTTCACTAGTGTGGTAAATGAGTTGTCTACACTTGGAAAGAAGTATGACAACAAGGAAACCATTGTTAAAGCATTAAGATCTCTACCTAGTATTTGGGACATAAAGACCATGGTAATGCGAGAATTCAATGGTCTTGGATAAATGAAACTGCATGATGTGTTTGAAGACTTGAAGACGTAGGAATTCAATATGAGATCTCGATTCGAAGATGAAGCCTCAACGTCAACCTCAACTAGAGCCCTGGAGACATCGGTGGAACCAGCAGCTTCTGTACCAGTCAAAACCGCTGAGCAGATCAGTGAGGAAGTGATGGCCATGTTTGCAAGAAAATTTGGAAAATTCATGAAGAATAATCAACCATCAAACAACTACAACTACAACTACGGTGATAAATCTAACGTTAGATGTTTTAATTGTAATGTTTTAGGTCATTATAGGTCGGAATGTAGAAGACCAAGACGAGACGACTGGAAACTGGCTGACAACTGACTCAGATACCGATGACGACGGAAACACCTGTCTCATGGCTAAGGAGGAAGAGGTATTTGATTTTTCTTGTGAAGAGTTTACTAAAGAAGATCTAGTTAATGCACTCAATGACATGGTTGTTAAGTTCAAGAACATGTCTGCTCTTATGCCAACCTGACCGAACTTCCACACCAGCGAACCGAGTAACTTCCAAACCGGTGAGTCGAGTGGAACCAAGATCGATGAATCGATCGAACTATCCTATGAGAATGAGAATCTCAAGGAGACAGTTCAATCGTTAACTGAAGAAAATGAAAGATCAAAATATGTCATGGCTGTTTGGAAGAAGTCCAGTGAAGCTGTAAGTCAGATGTCAACCTACCAAAGACATCACAAATGCAAGTTTGGTCTTGGATATAAAGGCGGTAAATCGGCTAACTGGAAACCTTCCAACGAGTTGAATATCAACAATAATAAGCTTCCATTCATAAGCTTTGTTCAGAGCAGTTCAACCGATAATGAGACAGATCGTGATTCAAAACTGGCCAAAGAAGTTAAATATCTGAGTCCAACCGACACGGCAAAATGGCTTCATCTTGAGAGAAGGAAAGCCAACATTCCGGTGAGAAAAGAAACCGATAAACATTCATATAGAACAAACCAACACTCACCACCACGACACAATGAGGTATGTACAGGCAGACAGGGAGATGTCAAGCCAGGTACCGGTAAAATTATTAAAACTACTACTAGGAAAGTCATCATATTAATTAAAGTGTGAATTCCTAAGGGACTAATCAACCACGGACCCAAGTAAATGTGGGTACCAAATAGGTGTAAATATATATTTTTACAGATTAAGAAGAATAAGTGGCTAGGAAATTCGGAATGGTATCTGGACAGCGGTTGCTCCAGATACATGACCGGAAACAGCAGCTTACTGACCAATATTGTTCAGGAAGCCGGTGCAATGATTATCTTCGGCGATAACTCTAAAGGTAGAGCCATGGGCAAGGGTAAGATTTTCCATGGCAACTTAACTATAAATAATATACTTGTTGAAAATTTGTATTTTAATTTGCTAAGTAATAGTCAAATGTGCGATGTAGGATATACGGTTGAATTTCAGAAACTTGCATGCTTAGTTAAGAATTCTCAAGGTAGCGTTTTACTAACCGGAAATAGGTTAGGAAACATTTAAAAAGTGGACTGGAAAACTAAATATGAAAACTCGGTTTGCATGTTAGCTAAGAATGATCTAAACTGGCTTTGGCATAAACGGTTAAATCACCTAAATTTCAAAAACATTAATTATATTTATACCAAAGACTTAGTTGAAAAGATGTTTAACAAGAAATTTTCCAAAGATAAAGTCTGTTTTGCATGTCAAATGGGGAAACAAATAAAATCAACTTTTAAAAGTAAAGGGAATTATCAATCTAACCGATGTTTAGAATTGCTTCACATGAGCTTATTTGGACCGGTTAAGGTCACAAGCCTAGGCGGTGTGCATTATACTATGGTAGTTATTGATGATTACTCTAGAATACTTGGGTGACATTTCTGGTTTCTAAAAATGAAGCTACTCCAAATTTAATTAAACTTCTTAGAAGATTGCAAAATGAGAAACTAATACGCATAAATAAGATTAGAAGTGATAGAGGAACCGAATTTACAAATAGTACATTAACTGCATTTCTTGAGGAATCTGGTATTAGGCACAAGTTGTCTAGTGCTAGAACTCCTCAACAAAACGGACTGGCCGAGAGAAAAAAACTGAACTCTCGAGGAAGCCGCAAGGTCCCTGATAGCCGATTCAGGTATTGCTCAAAAGTTTTGGGCCGAGGCTATCAATACTGCATGTCATACACAAAATCGATCCATGATCAACAAATGGCTAAATAAAACACCGTTCAAAGTATATCATGACAGAGATCCTAATATCCGGTATGTTGGGTCAAATTATTTTGACTAAGTGTTGAAATAATTTACCCACTGATATTTTGATGAGGAAATAATTTATGTGTTTTGATACAGGTGTATTAAGATAACATATCTTTAGACTTGAATCTAATGAGAGTCATTAGACCAATTTTGATCTCCATTCGCATTAAGTTAGACGCAAGTCTAATGAAATTATACGCTCAGTCTAACTCAACGGAGTTAGATGGGGGTAGTCTAATAGACGCATGAATTAGACGTGAGTCTAATAGAATTAGACGAACAGTCTAACTCATCGGAGTTAGACGTGTAAGTCTAATAGACGTGTAAAGAATTAGACGGGTAGTCTAATGAATACACGGAATTAGACGTAAGTCTAATAGAATTAGACGTACAGTCTAACTCATCGGAGTTAGACATGTAGGTCTAATAGACGTAAAGAATTAGATGGATGGTCTAATGAATACGCAGAATTAGACGTGGTAGTCTAACTCAGTGGAGTTAGACGTACCCGTCTAATGGTTATTATAATTAGACGGATTGTCTAATTAGTGAAAGTTAGACGTGGGTCTAACTCCTTCAGATAAGTCTGAGGTAGAACCGGAATTAGACGTGGTAGTCTAACTCAGTGGAGTTAGACGTACCAGTCTAATCGTTATTATAATTAGACGGGTTGTCTAATTATTGAAAGTTAGACGTGGGTCTAACTCCTTCAGATAAGTCTGAGGTAGAACCGGAATTAGACGTGGTAGTCTAACTCAGTGGAGTTAGACGTACCAGTCTAATGGTTATTATAATTAAACGGGTTGTCTAATTATTGAAAGTTAGACGTGGGTCTAACTCCTTCAAACAAGTCTGAGGTAGAACCGGAATTAGACATGGTAGTCTAACTTAGTGGAGTTAGACGTACCCGTCTAATGGTCATTCGTATTAGACGCGAGTCTAAGTACATTAGACCAGGCGGTCTAATAGACGTTTTTCATTAGAAGGAGTTGACTTATTTCATTAGACTGACCCGTCTAACTGAAATACATCTAATGCTCTAATTCAAGCAGTACGCTTGAATCTAGCATTTCTCCTACCCACGTGCTATAGCTGTACCCTATTTCTGCTCCACTTACCTATGAAGATTAGTACAACAGCTATATGCATCCAATCAAGGAATGCCACGTAAGAGAATTTTCCTCACATTACCCGTTTTGCAGGTACATCCCTGATGGAATATTCGGCGCACTACCAGTTCGGTACGGCCACGATCGTTGTGCTCAGAGTCTGCTGTGTACAATGGAGTCTTTCCAATGGAAGAGCGCCACGTATTATTCTTGAAGATTCGACTGTTAGCTCCTGATCAGTATTTAACCAACCCTTAGAGCAACGGACAATCAACCGAAGCATCATACAACGAACAAGCATTCTGAGTTTGTAGAGAGAGACTACTCAATCATCTTGCTTACTGAACTTACATTCTTGAAGCTTCTTTCTGATTGTACTGTGTGTGAATCGAGAGAGAGCTAGAATCAAAACACCATTAGTTGAGTGATATTCTTCATCTTCCTGTAATTGAACAGAAAGTGTTATGTTCAATAGTGAGTTAAGTGTGTGTGTAAACTATATTTGATTCTTATCATATAGTAAATCCTTCCGGTGGTTGGAAGAAGGGGTGACGTAGGAGAGTTTCTCCGAACATCCATAAACAAACTGTTGTGTTCTTCATTTTCTGTCATCTTTCCCTTTTTCATCTTGTGCTTCAAACCCAACTAAACAATTCCGCCTTGAATCCGTTTCAAGTGTTTACACAAGTTTGCGTAGAATAGAAAGCGAATTAAATTCTTAACAGGATTTCTTTCAAACTGTTTTTCATAAGCCTTCATCCTTAGCCAGACCCCAGTCTCTAACGATAAAGTCGATCCTATCAATTGGTATCAGAGCCTTGTTTCTATTCTCAAGCATCAAGAACCCAAAGCATGTCTTTCCTCAATGAAATTCCTCTTCTGTCAAAGGACAACTATGATGTGTGGATGGTAAGAATGCAATCTCACTTAGCCGCTATTGACTATGACATGTGGAGCGTTATCTCCGATGGCCCCTTAAAGATTTCAAAGCCAAGAAGTGAGTGGACCACTGAAGATAAGGTGACAAACAACATGGATAATGTTGCTAAGAACATTCTGTTTCAATCTCTCAACACAAATATGTTCTGTGAGATCAGGTCTTATTTAACTGCAAAAGAAATATGGGATAAGCTCAGCCAGATTCATGGTGTGAGCTCTCAAGCAATGAAGAATCAGAACGCATTCATTTGCAGCCAGAACAAATCCAGATGGGATGACAGTGATACTGAGGAGTCTCCCACCGAAAAAGAGAATGAAGTTGTAACGTGTCTGATGGCAGATGACCAATCTAAGGTAAATGATATTTCTGCACCAGAATTTACAAACGAGGAGTTGACTAATGCACTCAATGAAATGGCTATTGAGTACAAAAAGCTAGCTGACTCTTTTTATGAAATAAAAGTCAAATATGAATCAACTGTTCCATTTTCAAAGCAAGAACCCGAATCAAATGTTTTTGATGAAAACTTAACAGAGATCTCATCCGAGAATGAGATACTCAAGGAACAGATTCAAACTCTTTCATCTGAAAACAAGAGACTGAACTACATAGTCAGTGCATGGACAAGGTCTGGTGATGCTGTTAAATATCAGATCAGCATGTTGAAAACTGTTGGATCTAGATCCGGATTGGGATTTGATAGCAAAGACCCTAACATGTCCTGCAAAAAGTCAAAGCCAAATAACAAACTTAAGCCAATAAGTTTTGTCAAGGGAAGTATGACTGACATTGAATCTGATCCTATTCATGAAGAAGTGGCTTTTAAAAATGAAATAATTTATGTTCCACCAACTGTTAGCTGGCTTAAGAATAAGTTTGAAAAGGCTAATAAGTATGGTAATTTAAAATCTGACTCAATGTCAAAGAGTTGTAAAAGAAAATCCTCTTCAAAAACTAAAGGATTAGTGGCTAGCAGGAAGTCATCTGCTAAGTTAAAAACCTATGCATTAATCACAACACAGAATGAGAAATCCATCAAAATAACTCAAATATGGATTCCTAAGGGACTGATTGACCGAGGACCCAATTGAATGTGGGTACCAAAAGATTGTAAATATCTATTTATGTAGGTACAAATAAATGAAGGACTGGAGGAATCTGTATGGTATCTTGATAGCGGATGTTCCAGGCATATGACAGGAAACAGACGACTCCTCACTGATATATTAGATTGCTCTTGACCTAAAATCACCTTTGGTGACAACAAGAAGGGTAAGACCATGGGTAAGGATAAGATTATCCATGGTAACCTAACCATTAATGATGTTTTGTTGATTGACAACTTGTGTTATAATTTAATCAGCATCAGTCAACTATGTGATAATGGTTTGTCAGTAGATTTTCAAACTCATGCATGTTTAGTTAAGGACCAAAATGGAAACATTCTATTAACTGGAAGTAGAGTAGGAAACTCATATAAAATGAATTGGCAAAAACAGACATCTGACCCTATGTGCATGATTGCTAAGAATGACCAGAAATGGTTATGGCATAAACGTTTGAACCATTTGAACTTTACAACCATTAACAACATATGTTCAAATAACTTAGTTATTGGTTTACCTAATCTTCAGTTTTCAAAGGACAAGATTTGCATTGCTTGCCAGTTAGGCAAACAGGGCAGATCATCGTTCAAAAGCAAAGGAAAATCACAATCCATTTGTATTCTAGAACTTTTACATATGGATCTCTTTGGTCCAATTCCTGTAAAAAGTGTAGGAGGAATGAGATTTGCCTTAATTGTTATTGATGACTTTTCACGTTTTACGTGGGTTGCATTTTTGCCATCAAAAGATAAAACTGCTGAAAATTTGATCAGAATATTTAGAGGCATTCAGAATCAGAAATCTCTGAATATCACATGTATTAGAAGTGATCAAGGAACTGAATTCACTAACAGATTTCTATCATCTTATCTTGAGGAGAATGAAATTAGGCACAAGTTGTCTAGTGCCAGAACTCCACAGTAAAACGGCATTGCTGAGAGAAGAGTGAGAACTCTGAAAGAAGCAGCTAGATCTATGCTTGCTGAATCAGATATTCCTCAGAGGTTCTCGGCAGAAGCCATTAGTACTGCCTGTTATACTCAAAACCGTTCAATTATTAACAAACGTTTTGATAAAACTCCTTATGAACTGTATTATGGGAGAATTCCCATAGTTTCTTATTTTAAGATTTTTGGATGTAAATGTTTTATCCATAACAATGGAAAGGTTTACTTAACTGCTTTTGATGCTAAAGCAGATGAGGGATTTATGTTGGGATACTCATCTGTAAGCAAGGCTTACAGAGTATACAACAAAAGAACTCAGACTGTTGAAGAATCCTTTCATGTAATTTTTGATGAGCCTGTTGAGAGCAAATCCAAAGAACCCACTGATCTTGCTGACAGACTGTAAGCGACTAGTCTTGAGTCTGTAAGTGAAGAAGAAGAAATATTGGACAAGCGGATGGCTCTATCTGATCCTGTGACTGATCCGGTTGAAGCTCAACCAGACGTACAAACTCATGTTCAACAATAAGTTGAGAGTTTGGATGTCGCGGTGTCACCGGTTCAGATGACCAATCCTCTTGGTTCCAACTTCAGATGGAACAGAAATCATCCACCAGAACTGATAATTGGTAACCATTTTTCTCCTTGAAGGACAAGACGTCAGTTGATGGATGAAATGGCCAATTCTGTATTTATTTCTCAAATTGAACCAAAGAAAATTGGTGAAGCTATAGTTGATCCAGATTGGATCAATGCTATTCAAGAGGAGTTAAACCAATTTGATAGAAATAAAGTGTGGTATCTTACTCCTAGACCAACTGATAAGTCAGTTATAGGAACAAGATGGGTATTTAGAAACAAGCTCAGTGAAGATGGCCTAGTCATCAGAAACAAAGCTCGTTTAGTTGCTCAATGATACAGACAAGAGGAAGGCATTGATTTTGATGAGTCTTTTGCACCGGTTGCAAGACTAGAGGCAATCAAAATTCTTCCTAGCATATGCATCATTTAAGAATTTTAAAGTTTTTCAAATGGATGTGAAAAGTGCATTTTTAAATGGAAAATTAAGTGAAGAAGTATATGTTGAGCAACCCCCTGGTTTCATAGATCATGTTTTACCTGATCATGTTTATAGACATAACAAAGCATTGTATGGTCTAAAACAAGCTCCTAGAGCTTGGTATGACACTGTAACCAATTTCTTATTTGATCATGATTTTGTTGTTGGAACAGTGGATAAAACCCTGTTCAAATTTGCTAAAGACTCCCATATACTACATGTTCAGATATATGTTGATGACATTATCTTTGGGTCAACTAACCCCAAACTATGTGAGAAATTTGCCAAGCTGATGTAGGATAGGTTTGAAATGAGCATGATGGGAGAACTTACATTCTTCCTTGGGCTTCAGATCCGTCAGCTGGAAAACGGAACCCTCATCAATCAAGCCAAATACACCAAAGAACTGCTAAAGAAATTTGGTTTGGAGAATTGTTCTGCAGCAGCTACTCCTATGAGTTCCTCAGTCAAATTGGACAAAGATGAAGGTGGCCAAAGCGTAGATGTTACAGCATATAGAGGACTCATCGGTTCCTTGCTATATGTAACTGCCAGCAGGCCAGACATTCAATTTATTGTTGGTGTCTGTGGTAGATTTCAGGCTGATCCTAAACTCTCTCATTTCACTGCTGCTAAACGTATTCTTAAATATTTGAAGGGAAATCAAAATGTGGGACTGTGGTATCCGAAGGATTCCAGTTTCAATTTAATTAGTTTCTTAGATGTAGATTATGCAGGATGCAAAATTGATAGAAAAAGCACAAGTGGAACTTGCCAGTTCTTTGGAGATCGTCTAATCACATGGTTCAGCAAGAAGCAGACTTCTGTGGCAACCTCTACAGCTGAAGCAGAGTATCTTGCAGCTGGTAGTTGCTGCTCTCAAGTTCTGTGGATTCAGCAACAGCTCAGAGACTATGGAATTGAGGCTGATGAATCTCCAATTTTCTGCGACAACACGAGTGCCATCGCAATATCCTATAATCCTGTTCTGCATTCTCAGACAAAGCATATTGAAATCAGGCATCATTTCATCCGAGAACACGTCAATCAGAAGCAAATCCGTCTTGAACATGTTCCCACGGATCAACAAACTGCAGACATTTTCACGAAACCTCTTCCGGAAGCTAAGTTCTCTCATTTTAGAAACATGCTAGGTCTTGTTGATCTTGATTTACGTAATTATGTGCATAAATTGAGGGGGAACGTATTGTTCAAAACGAAACTGAACAGATATGAAAGACGGAGGTTCTAATTCGTCCTAAGGATTCATAGTTTAAGAAACACAGATACTTAGACGAACATCTCCCTTAGCGGTTTCAGCTTTATATGAAATCATTGTCTTGGTTATTTTAACCTGCTTGATTAGACGGATGCATCTATTAGACGGGCATGTCTAATAGACGCTAGACGTTTTTACGTCATGAGCAAGAGGATGCTCACGTCTAATCAGACACGCGTGTATCACGTGCTGTTATAGCATAATTAGACGCACACGTCTAATAGACTGATTTTCAAAAAGAAGTTGGAAGTGTGAAAAGAAGAATAAAAACATCTAATTACTGGTGTAATTAGACTCTTCATCTTTTGGCAATTAGGACAGCTGTCCTTTTAATGATGTCTGTTTGAGTTATCTTTCCCGCCGAAAAATAAATCAGTCATTCCTCAAAAGAATTGAAGACATGTGTCTCTCAATATGCAAGAAATGACTAATATTTCTGACATCTTTTGCTTGTACATTTAGTATTAGACGTTCTATTTCATGTTAACATTAAATGTTGTGTATTGGGAAATGTCTTTTGAAATTCTTGACGGTAGAAGTAATCATTAACTTTCTTCTTCATGATCAAAACCCCAGTATTAATAGGTTCATTCTCTCTAAAAGGTTAGAAGATCCCTGAAATCTCTCTTTCTCTCTTTAGAAATCGAACCTTTTGAATCTCTCAATCCTTTGTTCTTCAAATCAACATGCTGTCCTTCCAACCAAAATCGATTCAGGTGGACTTTCAATCTGTTTCCACTCTTGAATCTTCGGGCATGCAAAGGATGTTCGACTCTCTGAAAGCTACAGGGCTGAGAAGATTCCACACCCCTCATGAAACCTATCAGCTTGTAAATGAGTTCTTCCAAACCGCTAGCTTCTATCAAGATAGTGTCAGTGTTGGTGCTGTAATGGGCCAGATGGTATGGCTCAAAGAAGAATCCTTTGGTGAGTTTTTCCATCTCCCAACAGAAGGTATTGATGACTTCTCTACTACTCACCCTAACCTCATGATTTCGATGATCAAAGTCTTTTCTGATTCCCCTGAAGTAGATATTCATGGAAAGAAAAACCTTCTAAAGGTTGAATATGCTCTTCTAAGTGATATCATTTCTAAATCCCTTCTGTCTAAAGAAACCTCCTACAAGTATTGTACGAAGGTTTTTCAGATAATGGTTGCTATCACCAGGGGTGTTCTTGTGAACTGGACAAGCTTTCTCTTCGGGAATCTTGTCAGAATGGTTGTAGCTAGAAAGAAGATCTTTGGCTTTGATGGTCCTTTCAGTTCCTTTCTCTGTCATCGTCTGAACGAATCTGGTAAGAGTTTCCCCCTCCCTTCTAAGATCCTGAACTACTAGAAAGTGGTAGATTATATTCAAAGGGTGGAAACGCTCAAATCTAAGAAACGTAAAAGTGAAGACTTCAACACTCTCATAACTGATGTCTTAGAGGCATCTTAGGCTGAAGTGTATCCCGTCCAGAAGTTATGACCAGGGAGAAGAAGAAGAAGACTAATGATTAAATGTCTTTTTGTATTTATTTTTGAATGTCTTTATAATGATTTTGGTAAAATTATCATGGTTACAATGAACAATGTTTGAGTGTTTCTTCTAAAAACACTTATATGTGATTAACGTAGATGTTTTTGAATGATTATGTTAGACTTTTAAATTATGACCGAGCCTTTCAAGTTCTTTAATTCAAGAAACGGGTTCTTGATGATGGAATTCAACACTCTAGCGCAGCGGACATAAAATTAGAGGAGAATTCGAGGTTAGGGAGAGAAGAGCCGAAGGGGGGAGAGAAATACCACTAGATCACACCTAGCGGTCCAAGAAGGGGGAGGAGGGCCGAGAGATAACTTAAACACCAAGTTCCAAAATATTCAATTCATGGCCCCAAAAAATGGGGTGGGCATCACCATTTAAAGAGGTTGGTTTACCCAAAAGTATTCGGTTACAACTACTTCCAACATAACAGAATTCGGTTTCAAATAAAGATAAAAGAGAAAGTAAACAAAACAGAATTATTCCATAAAAAACATAAACGGGCCCGTATAGACACTTGGGCCGAGAGACGGATGAATAAAATAGTTTAGGATCGAGGTTTTTGATGAGCAGCCCGTAGCATAATCCCCCCCTTCGAGGTTCGTCGCCCTCGACGAAAAGAACGTGGACTGGTCAGCCTCTAATATGCATCTTCAACTTCACAACTTTTGCTTCGGTCGGGCTTCGGTACATTCAGCAAAGGTCGCAGCATAATACCGTATTTTCTCAAAAAACTTTCGGCAGAATCGCTTCAGTAGTGGAACTGGCCGGGTCCTTGCGGTCCTTTGCGCTGCTGGGTCGCTTGCCACTCCGCCCCTTTCTGGAATTTCTGTGCACCCAAGGTCGAGTTTTTCAGTGTTTAGAGCTGGCCTTGGTTACTGCAATGTCCCCAGCGCCTGGTGCAAAAATAATTTCTTCCAACTTCGATTAAACTCCATACTTGGCTCAAAAATCCAGGCCAAGTCTTTTTCCCGAACCAGCATAACAGCAGCATCGAATGAGCCATAGTTTCTAATTAGATCGTTTGGAATATCTTCTAAGGTCATTGCCGCGAGTGAAACAGTTTGGCCTTCGGGCTTACTCTTTACTTGCATTTTGGCAGCAACAATATATTCATCTAAGGTCGTTTCCAGCTGGTTTCCATGCATCAAACTGGCCTGCGACCGAGGAATCCCTTTAAGGACCGTGGTTCTGTCTTGCTTATCATAGGATAGGGTCAGCTTTTCAAAGTCCCAAGAAGACGGGCCTAGAGTAATCAGCCATTCAATTCCCAACACAATATCATAACCGTCCATGGAAATTACCTTCATTTCTGTTTGGTATTCATTGCCTTCCATCGACCACTTCAAGTCCTTGCAAACACTAGAACATAAAACATTAGATCCATCAACCACTCTAACCGATTGTACCTGGGTTTCTATGCTTTTGTGGTCTATTTTCTCCAAAATCCTGCTATTGATAAAATTGTGGGTGCTGCCTGTATCGATCAAGATCACCACCGGCAAGTTCCCAACTTTGCCAAGAATCTGGAGCGTTTGGAAGGCTTTAGACCCGGTCAAGGCATGTAAGGATATGGCTGGTTCATCCCTTGAGCCAAGCAATGAAGGTAGATCATCCAAAACAGGTTCTTGGTCAGGTTCTTGATCTTCTTGATTGGCCGAGACCATGAATAACTTGGATTTACACCTATGGTTTGGTTGCCATTTTTCATTGCAAGAATAGCATAGGCCTTTCTTTCGCTTTTCATCCATTGACGCTGAGTCTAATTGCTTAACATGGCCCTGGTTTGCATTTGAAGAGGACCCATATGATGAATTCTTGAATTCAGTATTGGTGCTCGGCCCGGCTGTGTTGGTATTGGACGGTGTGGGCAGCAATGATGCTTCAGCGCTGTACAAGTTACCACTGCTCATTAAGGACCGATATGTTGCTTCTTGGACTTTAGCCATGGCCATTGCTTCGTTTAAAGAATCTGGAAATCGCAACCTGATGCAGTTCGCAATCTCTTCCCTTAGACCGGACAAGTAACAATCAATGACGTAGTCCCTTGGCATATGTAATCACTTTTAAGAGATCGACATGTACCGGAGATTATATTCTTGAACCGACCCAACCTGTTTTAAATTCATTAGCTGTCTCATTGGTGTATCATGTATAGATGGCCCGAATTGAGTCATAAGGTCTCTCTTGAACACGGCCCAAGATAGGGCCTCCATATGATTTCGGTTTTGAAGATATGACCCGTACCACATTCTTGCTTCTCCAGAAAAATGAATGGGGGCGATTTCTAATTTAGTGGCATCCTTAGTTTTGTCCACTCTGAAAAATTGCTCAGCAGAAATTAGCCAGCCCTCGACATCCGACCCATCAAACCGAGGAAAATCGACCTTGGTTAGCCGAGTAGGAGGAGCATAGTGTTGATCGCGGTTCTGGCCAGGGTGCGGGGGCCTAAATGGTGAAGGACCGTGGCAAGAATTATCATCATAGGGTCTGTGGCGGGGTTCTTGCACGTTTCCAGATGCCCCGCTCTCAAGGGCCGCCATTCTTTCTTCAGCCACATTAAATCTACGGTCTATGGCAGCTTGCATTGCTGCTGTTTGTTGGGACAAGCTTGCAATCAGGGCCTTGAGCGCATCCATTTCCGATTGCTGGCGAGTTTCTACCATGTTGAGAATCGGCCAGCTCTGATACCAAGATGTTAGACTTTTAAATTATGACCGAGCCTTTCAAGTTCTTTAATTCAAGAAACGGGTTCTTGATAATGGAATTCAACACTCTAGCGCAGCGGACATAGAATTAGAGGAGAATTCGAGGTTAGGGAGAGAAGAGCCGAAGGGGAGGAGAGAAATACCACTAGATCACACCTAGCGGTCCAAGAAGGGGGAGGAGGGCCGAGAGATAACTTAAACACCAAGTTCCAAAATATTCAATTCATGGCCCCAAAAAGTGGGGTGGGCATCACCATTTAAAGAGGTTGGTTTACCCAAAAGTATTCGGTTACAACTACTTCCAACATAACAGAATTCGGTTTCAAAGAAAGATAAAAGAGAAAGTAAACAAAACAGAATTATTCCATAAAAAACATAAACGGGCCCGTATAGACACTTGGGCCGAGAGACAGATGAATAAAATATTTTAGGACCGAGGTTTTTGATGAGCAGCCCGTAACAGATTACTTGCATGTTGTCCGTTTGTTTGTTTATTGGATGAATGCATGTTATGTTATTTGTATGCAGGTTTGCAATTTCTTCATTAAAAAGGGGGAAATTGTTGTGTCAAATTATTTTGACTAAGTGTTGAAATAATTTACCCACTGATATTTTGATGATGAAATAATTTATGTGTTTTTATACAGGTGTATTAAGACAACATATCTTTAGACTTGAATCTAATGAGGGTCATTAGACCAATTTTGATCTCCATTCGCATTAAGTTAGACGCAAGTCTAATGAAATTAGACGCTCAGTCTAACTCAACGAAGTTAGATGGGGGCAGTCTAATAGACGCATTAATTAGACGTGAGTCTAATAGAATTAGACGAACAGTCTAACTCATCGGATTTAGACGTATAAAGAATTAGCGGGTAGTCTAATGAATACACGGAATTAGATGTAAGTCTAATAGAATTAGACGTACAGTCTAACTCATCGGAGTTAGACGTGTAAGTCTAATAGACGTAAAGAATTAGACGGATGGTCTAATGAATACGCGGAATTAGACGTGGTAGTCTAATTCAGTGGAGTTAGACGTACCCGTCTAATGGTTATTATAATTAGACGGATTGTCTAATTAGTGAAAGTTAGACGTGGGTCAAACTCCTTCAGATAAGTCTGAGGTAGAACCGGAATTAGACGTGGTAGTCTAACTCAATGGAGTTAGACGTACCAGTCTAATGGTTATTATAATTAGACGGGTTGTCTAATTATTGAAAGTTAGACGTGGGTCTAACTCCTTCAGATAAGTCTGAGGTAGAACCGGAATTAGACATGGTAGTCTAACTCAGTGGAGTTAGACATACCAGTCTAATGGTTATTATAATTAGACGGGTTGTCTAATTATTGAAAGTTAGACGTGGGTCTAACTCCTTCAGACAAGTCTGAGGTAGAACCGGAATTAGACGTGGAACTCTAACTCAGTGGAGTTAGACGTACCCGTCTAATGGTTATTCGTATTAGACACGAGTCTAAGTACATTAGACCAGGCGGTCTAATAGACGATTTTCATCAGAAGGAGTTGACTTATTTCATTAGACTGATCCGTCTAACTGAAATACGTCTAATGCTCTGATTCAAGAAGTACGCTTGAATCTAGCATTTCTCTTACCCACGTTCTATAGCTGTACCCTATTTCTGCTCCACTTTCCTGTGAAGATTAGTACAACAGCTATATGCATCCAATAAAGGAATGCCACGTAAGAGAATTTTCCTCACATTACCCGTTTTGCAGGTACATCCCTGATGGAATATTCGGCGCACTACCAGTTCGGTACGGCCACGATCATTGTGCTCAGAGTCTGTTGTGTACAATGGAGGCTTTCCAATGGAAGAGCGCCACGTATCATTCTTGAAGATTCGACCGTTAGCTTCTGATCAGTATTTAACCAACCCTTAGAGCAACGGACAATCAACCGAAGCATCATACAACGAACAAGCATTCTGATTTTGCAGAGAGAGACTACTCAATCATCTTGCTTACTGAACTTACATTCTTGAAGCATCTTTCTGATTGTACTGTGTGTGAATCGAGAGAGAGAGCTAGAATCAAAACACCATTAGCTGAGTGATATTCTTCATCTTCCTGTAATTGAACAGAAAGTGTTTTGTTCAATAGTGAGCTAAGTGTGTGTGTAAACTGTATTTGATTCTTATCATATAGTGAATCCTTCGGGTGGTTGGAAGAAGGGGTGACGTATGAGAGTTTCTCCGAACATCCATAAACAAACTGTTGTGTTCTTCATTTTCTGTCATCTTTCCCTTTTTCATCTTGTGCTTTAAACCCAAGTAAACAATTCCGTCTTGAATCTGTTTCAAGTGTTTACACAAGTTTGCGTAGAATAGAAAGCGAATTAAATCCTTAACAAGATTTCTTTCAAACTGTTTTTCATAAGCCTTCATCCTTAGCCAGACCCCAGTCTCTAACGATAACGCCGATCCTATCACGGTATCTTAGGATCCTTGGCTATAACTGTTACATTCACATCAATGACAAAAGTTTTTTGACCTCTTTTGATGTTAAATCCGATGTAGGTATAATGTTGGGGGTTTACACTAGGACTTTAACTGTTGAAGAGTCTTCGCATGTTGTTTTCGATGAATCGGTTGAAAGCAATACCGCATCATCCTTTGATCTACACAACAGGTTGGAAAACTTTAATATAATCTGATGATGAAGATGAGGTTCCGGTGTTTAAAAGGTTTGTCTATGACCAAGCGGTTAATGCTGAAACTCAATCGGATCAAGTTGCTTCACAGTGAAGTTGACACATCAATGTCCATTGAGGAAATCGGTCGGTTTGGCTCTGATCAGCCTACCGATATGTCTAACCTTGATCAGATAACCGGTCGTTTGGAAGACATTACTCGACTAAATCTTAAAAGGAATAAAGATCAGCCGAAAAAAGTAGATGAAGCATTGTTAGATCCCGATTGGATCTTAGAAATGCAAGAGGAACTGAATCAATTTGAGAGGAATAAGGTCTAGCATCTAGTTCCAAGACCAAAACATTAATTGGTTATAGGAACAAGATGGGTTTTCAGAAATAAACTCAATGAAAACGGATTGGTTACGAGGAACAAGGCCAGATTAGTGGCCCAAAGATATAAACAAGAAGAAGGTATTGATTTTGAAGAATCATTTGCTCTTGTGGCCAAACTTGAAGTTATTAGAATCTTTCTTGCTTTTGCTGCTTTTAAAAATTTCAAAGTTTTTCAAATGGATGTTAAAAGTGAATTTTTAAACGGTGAGCTAAGTGAAGAGGTTTATGTTAAACAATCTCCAGGTTTTAAAAATCCAGAGTTAATTAGCCATGTGTATCGGCTAGATAAAGCCCTTTACAGTTTAAAACAAGCTCCTAGAGGTTGGTATGATACTTTAACAAAATTCTTGTTCCATCATGATTTCACCATAGGTTCAGTAGATAAAACATTATTTAAATTTGAGAAAAAGGGACATATCTTACTTGTTCAAATTTACGTGGATGACATAACTTTCTGTTCAACCGATTCTAAGCTATGTGACAAGTTTTTTAAAATGATGACCGAAAAATTTAAAATAAGTATAATGGGGGAGTTGAGCTTCTTTCTAGGTCTCCAGGTTCGGCAGATCGAGAGAGCAACACTCAAGAAGAAAATTATCCATACGATGGTGGGAAGTAAAAAATTTCAGTTATCGAAGGAGGTTTTTGTAGACGCTCTTCGCCTTCCGACAAAGGGGCGAGATTTTGCAACCGAACTATCAGAGGCGGCGGCTTTGGAGATTCAAAAGATGATCTCCAATTCTGATGAACCGGTGGAGTTCACCGACAGGAAAAGTTCCTTGAAGTTCGAATATCGGCTGCTATGTGACATCGTCTCCAAATCCCTTTAGGGAAAAGGAGGTAACTTCGACAACCTTACTCGGTCTAAATTCGAGATGATGGACGGAATCATCCGCTGTGATAAAATAAATTGGGTCGGTGCCATGTTTGAAATTTTATGTGAAATGGTGACTGGGAAGAAGGATTGGTCTCTAGGGTATGCGATGCAGATCGGTAAGATTCTGCTACATCTTCAGATTCCATCTAGTCCAGGTATTGTTCTTCCTAAGAACAAAATTTTAAATTCAGTAAGTATTGGGAAAAGCTTGGTTAGAGCTGGGAAGACTAAAACACCAAGAGAAAAGGAACCGAAAGAGAAAGAATTGAAGGCTAAGAAGCCAAAGGTGAAAGAAACCAAGGAAACAACTAAAAAATGGAAGAAACTGATAACTGAGAAAACGGCCAGTGAGACAACAAACAACGAGAAAACATATACTGCTACATCTCCCAGACCGATTAACTACGAAGGTACTCCTATCCCCACTCCGGTTGATGATCATATTCAAGTCGAACCTGCTCAAAATCCAGAAATTCCTTCTACTCGTGCTGAGTCTTCGGCCAGCGTAACCGGCCGATCCAAATCTAAAGAAGCTTCTATCCATGAGGTAAGTACCCCAATTCCAGCTACTACCTCTGTACCTAGAAATTTCAATATTCAACTTGTTGGGCCTGTGGATTTAGAGGCTCAACAGAGGACTTCAGATGTTATTCTTGACGTTGTGAACAATGTCAATTAGTCCGTTGAAATTGATGTGACAAGTCAAGTTATTGAAACCAGTCAGATTGTTGAAACTAATCAAAATCTGGATTAAAATCTGAATCATGAGGAGACGGTTAATAATACAACCATTTTGGATTCTGAAATTCTGGATTCTCAAATGGCCGATGATAGGGCTGATGAAATTGTGGATGGTTTCCTCAAGATGGTTGAGGAAAAAGCTTATGAGCTATCCAATTCCTTCTATGAATAGGGGAAACTAAGGACTGAAGTATTGTTCAAAGATATGCTCCTAAATTATTCTGAGAATGAAAAGTGGTCGAATCTGGTGACTTTGGAAGAAACCGTCATTGATCTCACCAAGACATTGTCCATACCAATAGCCATTGCAAGGGAAAAGTTGGTTGTAACCAACGCGAAACTGAAGGTGCTAACCTTGATAATGGACAATGTCCATCAAAAATATATAGCTAAAGGTGGAATAGCCGGAGTAGACAAGAATGTCATGGAAACATTGAAAACGGTTGAAGAGAAACTTCAATCCGACATCAAGAGAATGGAAGAAGAAACCAAGAGAGATGCTGAAATGCTTAACGTTACTCTGGTTAAAGAGGCTGGCCGAAACGGGAAACAACCTGAACAGAAAACTTTCAAGGTCGATCAATCATCCAGACCGGTAGGGGATCATAATGAAGAAAGTCAACCGAAATTTCGCTATGCGTCTCTGGAAAAAGAAGATGGTGCAACGGCTTCTCCATCCAACGAATATGTCTAGGGCAAGGACACAACTAATGACAAGTCTTCATCGGGTAAGTCTCCTAACCGAAATAACTCTATAGAGAACAATCCTCCAAGACAGACAGGCACAACTCTATCTCTATCGGTTCATTTTGCGCCTCCGGTACAAAATCAAGTTGTTGTTCCATTTTCGGATGAAATGAAGGCTTTCATTCAGAAAACGGTTCAAGACTCCATAGCATTGTGGCAAGCATCCCTAGAATCTATGGCTTCATCAACCGATTCTAAAATTGAAAATGTTGAAAAGGTCGCTTCTCAAACTTTAGAAATGGTGCAAGCCATGTCGGTACAAATAGATGAGTTGGCAAGGATCAAAATTGTTGTCAATGAAGAGCAAATACGAAGAGATGAGGAAACGGCCAGGCAGATTCAATTCGAAGAAGAAGAAAGGGACCGGCTAGCCAAGTAAACTGAAATTAATGATGTAGAGTTAGCCCGAAGAATTCAAGAGGAAGAAGATAATCCTACAAAGGCTGAACAAATTTAGCGATGGCAAATTAAGAAAGAAGAAAGACATACACTCCAATTTCCAAAAAGACAAGGGCTCAAGAGAACAAAAGAAAAAGAGAACAAGTAGCAGCGGTATTAGCTCGTGTTGAACAGACAAATATTAAGACAACTGCAAATCCAGTTGGTGGTTCAAATAATCCAATTGCTGACGAAGAAGAGAAAGATGATGCTCCTCTGAATCCAAGAAAATGTCGGTCTGCAGTTTCAACCACACCGATCTCGGTAGTTCCACTTCAATTTGTTCGCTCAGGTGCCCGGACAGATCAAAGAAATAGAGCAGATTATGTTGAAAACTTTGTGCAGAGTTGGAGAACTCCATCTTTCCAAGCTCCTGCTCGACCGATAAGACCCCAACAGTCGACTGGACTCTTAAGACAACCGGCTAGCAATTCCCGAGATCCTACTGCTCTGGAAAAGGGTTTCGCGGTCGGCTATTTTACCGAACTGATCAACCGACTGAATAAAGAGGGTCAATGAAATCTAAACCTTTAAGTTCTTTTTAATTATATATATATATTATAACTGGAAACTTATGATATTTTTGGAAATCTACACTATTCGGTTTAAAATTTTATTATATATATGACTTATGAATATTTTGGAAAACCCTATGATACTATTTTATATATATATATTATTCGGTATTAACTTTATGTTATTAACTTTCTGGATTTGATACTTTAATTTTAAAAATATCGAAAAGGGAGAAATTGATAAACATACCAAATTCTTCTCAAAATTTTCTTCAAAACTCAATCCTTAAATCAAACCGCTTTCCAGATTTTGAATATTTAACTTAAATAATCAAAAAGTGAGAGATTGTTAGAAAAATTAGATAGTTAATTAATAAGTAATTAACTATCTAAAAGAACTTAATTAAATTCAATTCTATGTGCATGTACATGCTTTCAACCTGACCGATCAAAACTATTCTCCTAAAGCAGCACAAACTGAAACCTTTTATTTATCTTTTCGGAAATCCAGCTCGTCTAAAATTTAGGACCGGTCAAGTTATCAACCGATATGCGTCCGGTTGGATCAAATCCTAAGGCAACATACATTTTCACCGGACAGTTTAAATCAAAACAAAATCAAAGATAGGGATATATTGGAAATTGACGTGTTGATGCAAACATATATCCTTTGGGAATGTGCAGAGGAAGGTTATCAAAGGTTCAGACTGTGTCACTTGTCTTCTGAAACAAGTCTGCTGATTAGACTGCAAGCAGCTGTCTGATGAATAGTTACCTGATTTGGTAAAAATCCATAAGCAACCTCCAAGGAGCAGGCAGCCGTCAAATGTACAGTTGCCAAGTGTACAAACACAAAACGTACAAGCTACCTGATTTGAGCCGGTACGGACTCATTCTTTGGGAAGCTTCCACCGCATTAAATGCATTTCTAATCATTTTGACCAACCATCTTAGAGAGAGAGAAGTATGACCGTTGTCATATTTCCACTATAAAAGGAAGCTAAACAGTTGAAGAAAAGCTCTCTCTTTCGCTCTGGATTCTGACTCCTTGCGCGATCCTTTCACTCCTGAGAACATACCTTGAGAAATTTACAAAGCTATTGAGTGATAAAAACAAATTGTTAAGTTCTGGGTATTTACATATTTGTAAAAGTGTATTACAATACTGTGTGAGTGTTGTAAAGTGAACATCGAGCAGTAAATAAGACTTGGTTGTGTGGTGTATTGTGTTGTTGAATATTCTTTAGTGAATATCCTTCTCGTTGTTTGAGAAGAATGGGTGACGTAGGAGTTTCATCTCCGAACATTCATAAAATTTGTGTCTCGTGTTCTTTAATCCTTTCCGGTCATTTAACTAACCGAACCGATTTCCCCCTATTCTAACTGACCCTTCTCCATTCTTATTTCTATTTGATCGGTGTGTGTTGCTTCAGGCTGAAACAAATATTTATGCCCTTGAACTCGGTTCAAGAGTTTGTGACAGTCTCTGTGATGTTAAGACCGGTGTTAATTCCTAACCGAATTAGTGTCAACCGTTGTGTGTGTGTAAAAGGTTTCCTTTATCCGGACCCCGGTCCCCTATCTGCTATCCCGATCCTAACCATGATCTTTTTCCATTTAAGATTCGGTCCAGAGATGTCTTTTATATGACCTGTTATTTGATCAAGGTTAGACAGACCGATAGGCTGATCAGTGTCAGGCTGACCGGTTTCCTTAGCGGTCACTGAGGTGTCAACTTTATGCTGTGAAGAAACTTGATCTTGTTGAGTTCCAACATCAACCGTTTGGTCATAGACAAACCTTCTAAAGACCGGAATCTCTTTTTCACTGTCAAAATGAATTTTTAAATTTTCCAATCTATTGTGTAGATCAATGGATGAAGTAGTATTACTTTCAACTGATTCATTAAAAACAATTTGTGATGATTCTTCAACAGTAAGAGTCCTAGTGTTGTACACTCTATATGCCTTACTAACTTCAAAATATCCTAACATGATACTGACATCGGATTTAGCGTCAAAAGCATTCAAATAATTTTTTCCATTATTATAAATGTAACACTTACAGCCAAAAATCGTAAAATACTGAATATTTGGAACTTTATCATGGTATACTTCAAAAGGTGTTTTGTTAAGACGTTTATTAGTCATGGACCGATTTTGAGTGTAGCATGCAGTGTTGATAGTCTCTGCCCAAAACTTTTGAGTAGCACCCGAATCGGCTATCATGGATCTTATAGCTTCCTTGAGGGTTCGGTTTCTTCTCTCAGCCAGTCCATTTTTTTGAGGAGTTCTAGCATTAGACAACTCGTGTCTAATACCGGATTCCTCAAAAAATGCAGTTAAATTGCTATTGGTAAATTTTGTACCTCTATCACTTCTAATTGTATTAATACGTACAAATTTCTCATTTTGTACTCTTCTAAGCATTTTGATCAAATTTGGAGTAGTTTGATTTTTATATACCAAAAATATAACCCAAGTGTATCTAGAGTAGTCATCAATAATCACCATAGTATAATGCATTCCTCCTAAACTTGTCACTATAATTGGTCCAAAAAGATCCATGTGAAGTAGTTCTAAGCATCAATTAGATTGAGTATGTCATTTACTTTTAAAAGTTGATTTAATTTGTTTTCTCATTTGACATGCAAAACATACTTTATCTTTTGAAAACTTCATGCTAGGAATTCCCTGAATTAGTTCCTTAGTGCAGATATAGTTAATGGTCTTAAAGTTTAAGTGATTTAGTCTTTTGTGCCACATCCAGTTTTGATCATTTTTAGTTATCATACAAACAGGGTTATCACATTTAGTTTACCAATCTACCTTGTAAATGTTTCTTATTCTATTTCCGGATAATAAAGTACTGCCTTGTTGATTCTTAACTAAGCATGCTTGTTTGTGAAATTCAATCGTATACCCTATGTCACACATTTGACTAATACTCAGCAAGTTGAAATAAAGGTTTTCAACAAATAATACATTGTTTATAGTTATATTGCCATGGACAATCTTACCCTTGCCCACAGCTTTACCTTTGGAATTATCACCGAAGTTATCATTGAACCGGATTCCTACACAATTTCGGTCAACAGCTTGTCGTTTCTGTCATATGCCTAGAATAACCGCTGTTCAAGTACCATTCCGAATTTTCCAGCTGTTTAATCTGTTTGACCTGAAAAATACAATTATTTACACCTTTTGGTACCCACATTCAATTGGGTCCACGGTTAATTAGTCCCTTGGGAATCCATACTTTAATTAATCGGATGAGTTTCCTTGTGATAGTTTTAATAGATCTACTCGTGCCAGGCTTGACATCTCTCTGTCTGTCTTTGATTACCTCATTATGTCGTGGTGATGATCTTTGATCGGTCCCATTTGAGTATCTATCGTGCTCTTTTCTAACTGGCCAGATGGCTCTCTTTCTCTCAAGATGAAGCCATCTTGATGTGTCGGTTGGTCCTACATATGTTAGTTCTTTTGCTAGTTTTGAATCATGACTTGCTTCACTGTTGGTTGATGAACTCTTGACAAAGTTTACAAAATACAAATTTTCTTTTCAGAGGTTCAACCCTTGGCGGTTGGAAGATTTAGATTGATATGGATTGTTGTTGTCGTAGTCTAGACTAAATTTACAGTTGTATGGTCTTTTATAACTCGTCATCTGCCTCATAACATCTTTAAATTTCTTTCACGCAGCCATCACATATTTTGTTCATTCATTTTCTTTGGTCAACGATTAAACTGCCTCCTTTAGCTTCTCATTCTCTGAGGATAGTTCAATCGGTCCACCGATCTGAATTCATTCGGTTCACCAATTTGAGTTCCGCTCGGTTCACCGATCTGGAAATTTAGCCGGGTCGGTACAAGAGTTGATAGGTTCTTATACTCAATGACCATGTAATTGAGTGCAGTGACCAAGTCTTCTCGGGTAAATTCCTCAAATACAAAGTTAAATACCTCTTCTTCATTTTCTATAAGATAGTTGATTCCTTCATCATCAATGTCCGAGTTATCCATTGGAGAGGGTAAATAAAATAAAATAATGTAAATAATTAAATTTTTAATTTAAAAATATTGTATTGTGAAACTTGGCCAATGTTAATTGAGATTTCATCTCTTAGCTCATTTGAGCTTTTTTTTTTTATCAAAATTATAAAAAATAAAAAAAATGATTTAATTTTTTTAAAATGTGACTAACTTATGATTTAAGTGACATTTATAAATAAATAAATAATATCATTAATTTAAATTTCAGCGAAGTTTCGAGTTTAATTACGAAATTTCTAAAATTCGATAGTAAAACTAATTATTCATTAAAAATCTTGCTTAAAAATTTGTAAAGGTTATCAAGAGTTTTTGTAATGGAAATTACTTATTTTCATTGTCCATAATAATTCATAATATAAATTTTGTATTACAATACATCCATTAAACACTTAAATAATTGCAACAATTTTCCAATGATACTAATTTTAATTTAATAATTTATAAATAGTGTCTTCTAAACAAAACTCTTAACATATAATCTGAATGATACGATGATATATATTATTTAGAATTGATAACATTAACTTTTTAATAGATTAAATATCTCAAATGAAATAAAACAAGGGATTGATTACTTGTACTATTAAAACAAACATCTATTTTATAACAAAAGAAAAGTAATTATTACTTTAAGAAATATTTTTTATAAAAAAGAAAATAATTATTTACATTGATAATCAATCAGCCAATCATCAAATTTCTCTCCTCCTCTCTGACTTAATCCACCGCCGCTACTGCTAGTTCGAAGAAGGTGGCCGAGGATGATGAGCTTGATGATGTGAAATTAAATCATCCATAGAAAACCCGCTTGTTCCCATCTCACCAGAATCTTGATTTTGATTCTGAATTTGATAATCGCCGGCGGTGGAGGCGGCGGCGGCGGCTCTGTTTGCGGCGGCGAACGAGAGCATTTGATAATTCTGATCATCAGCCGGCGGTCGTCGATTCATCAATAGCTGATTAAAATACCCCGCGTCAATCGGAGCCTGCGCGGTGGGATTCACAGAACTGAAGGTGGCGGGCGGCGTTGCCTGAGACATGAACGGAGCAAGAGATACAGATGGTCCGCCTGTGAATTGTTGAACCATGGCCCTGAAATTTCTAGTGTCGGTGCTTAAAAGAGTGGTGGGTGTCCGGCGGGAAGCTCGTGTACGGCGGCGGACTGGCTTCGATACACGACCGTCACGTGCGGCGGTTAGGTTGCCGGTGACTGAAACTTGCGGCGGTGCGTCGGCGGGATTTGAAGGTGGTGGCTGCGGCGGCTGTTCGGAGGTAAGACTCTGCCGGAAATGAGGTGGCCATGGATAATTTGATATGGGTTCTGTCATTAGCTAGCAGAGAATCATAAAACAGACAGACAGATTCAACAAACAAAATAAAATAAAATAAAAATTGGGGATTGAATTTATATGAAAGAAAGTAATATTTAATCTCTCACACACAGTTACACACACTGAATTAATTTATCATTTACGGTGTGAAGGAAAGAATAAAGGTTAGGTTGGGTAGCTATTTAATACCATAACGGGTCAAACTAGTCGACCTCTCATTGCATCCTCACCGTCTATTTTATAGATCACTAACTAAATATTCCTTGCCATTGGCACGTGCTATAATATTGCTATTTTTTTTTAATTTAACAAGATATTTTTCAATTTTACTTTTTTTTATTTTGATCTTCTAACTAAATATGTTTTGTCATTATAATATAAGCTGATCAATATTCAGTGAGAGTAGTTTAGTATTGCAATTAATTTTATTTAGTTTATTTGTTAATTGTTATGATTAATGTTATAGAGTTTGATTTTGAAAAGCTTAATTTTTTTTTAGTAAAAATATTTATAAGTAATAATATATATGATAAAAATTATTATAATTTTAAATAAATAATATTATAATGTTTTTTTAATAAATTGAGTGATATAATTTAAGAGAAAGTGAATCGGGTGATAATTGATTATGGTTAATTTTTTATTTAAATGAAATAGTATAAATTTATAGTGTAAATAAAAATGAAAAGGTTTTAATTCTATTAGTGATATTTGATTGTTTAAATTATTATAATAGGTTTATATTTATAATTATATTGTCAATATTAGATCAAACTTAAAATTACCATTCAATTAAATTAACTAAACAAAATACTTAAATTTTAATTATTTAATATTTAAATTAATTTAATAATATCTAAAATTAATATATATATATATAGAGAGATAAAATACATAAAACTATTATACTCTCATATATTAATTAATAAACACAATAATCAAATTATATAATTTGATATATTAAATAAAAAATAATTAAAAATAAATATTAAATTTTTTTTTAATTTATAAATTAAATTTATAATTTATTAACTTAATATATATATATTATCTATTTTCTCTCTTTTTTTATAATTAGTTTAGATATAAACATATTTTTATTTTTTTTAATTATATTTACAATTAATTTAGTAACATTAAAAAATTAAATAAATTATATAAAAATTAAAAATAAAAAAGAAGTCGGTTATATTTAGAAAGAGACAAAAAAAAAAAAACATAATAATTTTATTAAATTTAGAAGGATAAAATAATATTTTGATAATGTTTTAGAATAACTTGTATAATTTTTCATTTAAAATAAACTTGATATTTTAAATTTTATTTTTAAGTTTTAGTATACTTTGAAACTATATAAAATAAGTGATTGTAAATATATATTAATAAGTTATTAAAATATTAAATTAAGTAACTCTCTTAATTAATCATATTAAATAATTTGTTTGTATTTAATTAAACTAGCACATTGTATTACCAAATTTACTTGTATTAGTTGTAAACCCAATTAAACATATATATAATTTACCTCATTTTTTGTAACAAATTTCTTTTAAAGTCCCACCATAAATTACAACATGATATTGAAAATAAAAAACTTGTAATATATATTCATATTACCTACACATGATAATAAAAATTAATTGGATACTCAAATTTATGTGTGAAAGGAACGTTACATTGCGATAAGAATATTTAATTAAGTTAATATTAAGTAAGCAAAATGTTTGGCAAATGTCTCTTTTTTAACTGACAAAACATTGACCATATGGGCGTGCTCCTAATCAAATGAAATGTACCCAGTCCATTCACAATTCTTACCGTTTATTTTTAAATATTTGTTCATTTAATTTTAAAAACTATATATATAATTTTGGACTGGTTATTTTATTTATTAAAATGACTAATTTTGAATGCAAAATCCTGTTTGAACCACCCTTATATACCCCTTGATTAATCCTTGAAACTTTCAAACCAATAAATAAACTTCTCTATAAATGACTTTCATCTAGAGTAACTTATTCAGTACGTACATATATATATATATATATATATATATATATATATATATATATATATATATATATATATATATATATATATATATATATATATATTTTTATTTTATCAAAAATTTAAACAAAAATATATTCAAAAGAGAAATTATTAAAATGTTTTTAAGGTAACATCTATTAAAAATATATTCATTTTTTACCTAAACATATTTCAATCACATCTTTCATTTAAAAATTTGTGAATGTGACAGTAATTATGATAAAATATTGATTCTTAAGAATACTCATTATATATAAATAGAAAAAAATTCATTAACCCACTTAAAACATAATTAAACCAGAGTAAATAAAATTAATCAATTATCATACTTTTGAACCAAATTTGTTCTTAGTATTAGACTTTTCCCTTTATACTATATTTTCAAATTGAATGCAATATATCTCAAATATTCAATTTCATACTCAACTTAAAATATCCACATCTTATAAGACCAACAATTGATTGATTTCTTTTCCACGTCACAATTATGAATTTGCTCGTATAGACATGAAAACGGTTTGTTGTCTCTTGCCTCCATTACATTTTTTTTTTCATAATTAACATTTTTTTTACAATCTTTCTCTCGAATGTATGATGTTTGTTGAGTCCAAAATGTAATATACTTCAATGGTTTTTTTTAGAAAACCGATTATTATCATTTATTAAAGAAATAAATAGTGGGGAGAATTCAAAATGAGTCAAGATCAAATATAGGTTTGTCTAACTTTGATTAAAATCAATTGAGTATTATAATGTTTAACGTGTATATTTTGTAAATAGGAATTACAATGGGGGCAATACGTTAATCATCCCGTTCCAATTTATAGTTCGGATTCGAAGAATTCCCGCAGAGCACCGTTATATCATCATATCTTTTAAAAAAAATTAAAAAAATTCTTGATATATAAACATATTTTTTAATATTATATATATTAAAAATTTATATTATTATAAAAAATAAATTTAAAATTCTCATAAAATATGAAATAAATAAATATATTAGTGATCTTATATATTTAAGTGTGTTTATTAGTGTTCGGACAAAATTGATGTGAGATTAGGACGTTGACACAAATATCATCCGATTAAATTAAAAAAAAAACTGCCCAAAACCAGACCATTAAGATCGAAAATCACAAAATTATTTATATTTCTCATACCTATTTGTATGTGGAAGACGATAAGTTATGAGTTTCACTCGTTTTAATCTGAAAAAAAAAATATATATATATAAAAAAAATAAAAAATAAAAAAATAAAAAATAAATAAAAATAAAAAAATAAATAAAAAAAATAAAAAAATAAAAGGGGACCTACAAATGGAGAAGAGTCAGCATTCCACAAAGTAGTAAGATTATTGGTTCTGAGGGTTTCCCGGAAGCAGCCGCAGTATAGAGCATCCCACCTTAACTAGGGGCTTGTTTGATACGCCTTATTTGGATAGTTAATCTTATTCTTTTAAAAATAATTATTATTATTATTGAGAAAAAACAAAAGTAATTTATTCGATTTACATATCTTTAGTCTTTTGAGAAAGATTTGTTTTTCTAAAATAATATTTTCCAATTTTATAATATAAAAAATATATATAATGAAATTTTAATTAATGAAAATTGTTGATAGAAAAAGAATTATTTGAAGAATGAATACAAATACAATACATCACTATATAATGAATAGAGGAGTATTGATCATGTTATCTAGAAGATCATGATTATTGATATGTTACGCCACCAATTTGGGGTTGATTTCATCCTTACATTAGTCTATTTTAAAACAGATATATTTAATTGATTGTAAATATCTTATCTATAGTTTTGTTTCTCACCACTCAATTGACCATTACAATAGTAGATGTTTTAATTTTTTTTTTATGTTTTTCTGGCAAAAAATAGAATTTTAATAATGATTTAAAAAGGAACAAGAAACAACTAAAATAAATGAAACATCTACAACATTAAAAAAATAAAATAAGTGTAATTAAGTGTGCACGTTACATTATAGAAAATAAAAAAGACAGCAAACATTAAAATAAGAAAAAAACACATTGCCCTACATATTATCAGCAAAAAAACTATTAGCAATGTCAAGATTATTATTGAAACAAAAACTTCAGGATAATCCAAACTAAATTGTTGTATTTGGTAGTGAAAAAAAAAATGTACGATTAAGATACTTGATTTATTTACAGACAAAGCAAATGATAATTTGTATAAAATTGAAATGAGAATACAACCCTTCTCAATATTATATTTATTTTAGTTCACATAAAAACATGTTTTTGAGACAACACATATACCAACCTAGATGAAATATTTACTCATAATTTTCTTCTACAACAAGTGGTTCCCATATTGGGAATGACCATGAGATAACCAATTTGAGAGTTTTCTAAATCAAATCCACCGGTCAAATACAAATTCACATAAAATAAAATAATTAGGGAAAAATTATCTCATCCAAAACTTAAAACTCTAATCCTATTAGGGAAAAATAAAATCTCTTTTAATTAATACTGGATAAATTAATAATTTGTACGGTCTCAATTTTAGACCAATACAAAATTGGACTACAGTCGATAAAATAATAAGATAATAACTTTTTAAAATTATATATATATATATATATATATATATATATATATATATATATATATATATAAAGTAATGATATATACATAAACTTTCGTAAAGCACCTAACTCATTTGGCAAGAAAAAGAAAATATATTTAAAAAAAAAAAATAAGAGAAATGTTATATAAAGGTGTTATATATATCCCCTCCTATACTCTCATTTATCACTTTTTCTTAATTAATTTTTTTTATATTTCTCTTTCCCATGTACTTATATAAATATCTCAGACATATAAAGTAATAAAAGTTTATTTAAATATATGTTCTTTCATAATAAAAGACTTATTTTTTATTTATTTTTTCTCTCTATTTTCTTTTTTATTAATTAATTAATCAAATTTTCTCTCTTATTTTTTATTAATTAATTAATTTATTTATTTATTTATCTCTTTTTATTTCTTTTTCTTAGCAATATTTTTAAAAAGATTTTTTTTAATATATATAAAAATGAAATTAATAATCTTTCTATTTAATTTTTTTTATTCAGATTTATAATAATAAATAAAATTATTGAGTTACTATTTTTTTTATATAATCTTGATTATTATTTTGTTGATGTTGAATTTGATTATTTTTGGTGTTGGTCTTTTATTGTTGAAGAGATGAATTATTATAATATTCAAGCATTGGCTCTTTAAAGAGACTAAATAATTTTAAAATAGTAAATGTGGATGTAAGAAGAATCCTAAAAATATGTAATGGAAAGAAATAAAATTAAAATAATCAAATATCAAATACTAACCTACGAAGAAAAATGGATAAATAGAGATAAATAAATTAATTAATTAAAAATATATAAAAAAAATAATTACTTAATTAATAAATAAAAAGTAAATAGTGATTAATTAATTAATAAAAAGAAATAAAGAGAGAATAAAAATGAATATTTAATTAATAAATATATAAATTAAAAAAAAATAATTCTTATTAATTAATAAAAGCTAAAAAGTCAATTTTTTATATTAAATACGTTTAAATGATTTTTTTATTAAGTTATATGTCTAAATTAATTTTTTTCTTCTTATAAAATATATATTTTCTTATCAATAATTATATATATAATAACAATATAATATATATAATTTTATAAATAGTAAATAATAATAACTAATTTTTATTTCTTAATTATTCTTTATTAATAATTTATATATATAATATATATATATATATATTAAATGTAGTTATCTTTTATATATATATATATATATATTTATTTATTTATTTATTTTATATATATATATATATATAATATTTTCTTTATTAGTATAAATAACTTTTTTTATTAATATAAAAATTAACTAATTGATAATAATATTAAATATAAAATAAATATCCGTAAACAAAATAATAAAATTATTTCAACAATTTCAAGTGGTCTATCGGGTTAAAGTGTTCACATTTCATGCTTAAGATTATGGTTCGAATCCTAAAATATCCAAATTTAAATTTTCAAGAATTCATTTTTTACTATAGTATATGGTGGCGCAACTTTTAAACAAAAGATATGAGGCATTTCAAAGTGTGAGGTCGAAATTAATGGTTGATTTTGCAAGCATTTTAAAGTGTGAGGTCACGAGATGGAGGTCGGGTGGGGTGGTTTGTCGAGTGTGAGGTAAGAATTAGTGGTTGGTTTGACAAACATTTGAAAGTGTAAGGTCACAAGATGAAAGTTAGGTGGCGGGTGGTTTGTCGAGTGTGAGGTCAGAATTTTGGTTTGGAGAACATTTGAAAGTGTGAGGTCACGAGATGAATGTCGGGTGGTGGGTGATTTATCGAGTGTGAGGTCGGATTTAGTGGTTGATTTGGCGAGCATTTGAAAGTGTGAGGTCACGAAATGAAGGTCGGGTGGTGGGTGGTTTGTCGAGTGTGAGGTCGGAATTAGTAGTTGGGATAAAAAAGACATGAAAAAGTGTGAGTCACAAGATGAGGGTCAATTGAGAGTTAGTGGTTGGGTTTTGACGATGGGTAAGAGGTGCGTGTGATCAATTGAGATTGGTTGTTAATTTGCTTAAGTGAGAGTAAAAGAGAAGTCAACTAAGATTGGTGAGTGGTTTGTCGAGAGATAAAGAGATATATGAAAAAATGTGATACACAAGATTATGGTCAGTGGTTAGTTTCCTGAGGATAAAAAGTCATATAAAAAAGTGTGATTCACAATATGAGGGTCAATTAGAAGGTTAATGGTTGAGTTTAACGAAAGATAAGAGGTGTGTCATCAATTGAGATCGACTAAGATTGATAAATAGTTTGTAGAGGGGATAAAAAAGACATATGAAAAAATGTGAGTCACAAGATAATGGTCAATTGAGGGTTTAAGTGGGTGCCGAAGAGATAGAATATATTTTAACAATTTTTACAAACTAAACCAATTTTAAATTAATTATATTTGAATAATATTAATTTTATCTATAATATTTATAGATAAATAATATTTTGTATATATTATTATCCGTGTAAATGCATGAGATTCATGCTAGTTATAAATTAATAATTACTAAAGATTTCAAATTATAATATTGTCTAATAAAAAATGAATTTATAGTCACTATTTTTTTGTTGAACTCCAAATCTATATTGAGTTCATCTTTAAATCTTCTCATTGCACTTAAGGGTTGGGGAATTATCTTTTTGTATTGCAACACAAAATTGTGAAAAGTTGTTGTCGTTTGCAATGTTTTTTCCGAATGACCAATTTCAAAGCTATTGAAACATCCTCAACTTCGTCGTCGATCAGATTTTGAATGGTTTTTGCCACACTTAATTTGTGAATGTACATAATTCTATTTTTTTTTATTGTTTCTCGTTAATTTTTATTATCATCTTATATTTTTAACTATGATAAATGTAATTTTTATAGTTGAATATTTGTTTAGTAATCTGAATATTCCTTTTCAATTTCTTAGCAGATTATTATATTTTGTTTTTTCTACTTTGTGTTTTAGTTTAATAAAATTATTCCGTCATTATTTTTTTTTATCAATATTGTTTATTAATATAAATTTAAATTTATGATATATAAAAAAATATTAATAAAAAAATTATAAGATAAAAACAAAAAATTAAACATATAAATAAACTAAATATATAAATTAACATATATTAATATTAATAGTTAGAGGATCCATTTATAAATTTAAAAACAAATGGAGTTTTTATTTTGGTTTTAGATTGGAGTGGATAAACCTATGTTGGGGGCATTTACATGGTTGATTGGAGATAATACAAGAACTTTGATGAATGGATTATTTGGATAAAGTCTGATTGTAAAAATACAGTTTATTTATTTATTTATTTATTTATTTATTTATATATATATATATAAATATAAATATATTTATATATATATAAAAATATATTTATATATATATATAAATATATATATATATATATAAATATATATATATATATATATATATATATATATATAAATATATATTATATATATATTTATATATATTTATATATATATATATATATTTATATATATATATATATATTTATATATATATATATATATATATTTATATATATATATATATATATATATATATATATGAGTAATGATATATATACAACACTCTTATATAGCACCTTCATATAATATATATCTTATTTGGCAAATTAATTTTCTTTCTCTTGTATTTTATTTAAGATATATTTTTCTTTTTTTCTAAATGAGATAGGTGTTATATAAATGTGATGTATATATATCATTAATATATATATATATATATATATATATATATATATATATATATATATATTATTTTGGGTAAATGAGAACTAATATGACACTCCACATCTATAACCCTCGTTTAAACTTAAAACATACATTTTGTTCTCTTGAGACGACTCTTATCACTGGGTTACATTGGTGGAATTTTCTCTTTATTTATATATATATATAATATCTTTTAAATGAAATAATTTAATTTATATTAAATTAAATTTTAAAATATAATAAAATAAATATTAAAAATTATACATATATTAATATTAAATTTATTAATAATAAAAAATATATTTAAATGAATACTAATTTTATAAATTATAATTATTAAAATTTAGATGTTATATTAAGATAATATAGTATGTTATAATTTTATTTATATTGTAAATTTATTTTTAATCAATATTATTTTTTTAAATAAAATAATTCTTAGATTAATTTATATTAAAATTAATTTTATAATATAATAAAATAAATGTTATATATATTAATATTAACTTTTATTAATATAAAATAAAATATATATGTAGATGGTAATTTTAATATTTTAATGGATATAATGATTGATAATTTTAGATTAGTTGTCTATAATTTTTTCTTAAATTATATTATAATATTTTTATTTTATTAAACAGAAAAATATTAACTTAAATTAATTGATATATTTATTTAGAATGATTATTTAGAGTTAGTTTATATATATATATATTTATATATATATATATATAAATAAAATAATTTTTTTATAAATATTTAATTTTGATGAGGTATATTTATAAATTAATTAATATTAATTATTCAAATATATTAACTTTATTTTTTAATATAATTATTTATTTAAATTATTTAAAATTTAAATGTTATATTAAATAATATAGTATATTATAGTTAAATTTATATTGTGTTTTAATTTTTATTTAAAGTAATTAATAAAAAGAATATTAAATTTAATTAAAGGATAGTTTTAATATTTAAATGATATAATGAATTAATTAGATGATTGATATTAGGGGTGTCAAAAATGAACTCGACCCGCCAACCCGACAGGAGTCGATCCGAAGAATATTGGGTTCGGGTTGGGAGGTTTCGGGTTTGAATCATTTCGGGTCAGACCCAAAATATAACCTGAAAAAGAAAATTGGGTTGGGTTGGGTTCGGGTCAATCCGGGTTGACCTGAATTAAAAAATTAGGTCACTTATCATCCCGAACCCACCCACCCAACCCGACCCACCTAATATATTAATAAAAAAATAACTTGCCTACCTTACAAAAAAAACTCTAACCCTAACGGGCCTAACCCATATCCTTAATTTTTATTCCTTTTCTTCCTTCTGTCTTTCTTACTATTCCTTTTCTTCCATTTTCTCACTTCTCTTCAATATACATTCTGTTAGATAAATTCATACCGGTTCGAATAAACTTAACTTAAACAAACTTCCCATGCAGGAACAAGAAACCGGACCGGATGAACAAAAGAAAATCAACTGAAGAAACCGAACCGGTCAAGTTACCATACCGATCAAAAGCATTCTGAACGTGACCGCACAAAGAATCGGCCAAAGCCTAAAAGCCAGATCCATCAAATAGCCGATTATCTACAAGACAAGAATAACCGGAAGAAGTCCGGTTACTTCACCACCAAAGACATTCGGCCAAGTCAAAAGACCGACCAGTACAAGAAGACACTTTGGGTATCTGTTGAGAATGATACCAAAGGAACAGACTGAATACTTCCATATCCATGCAAGTCTGAGGAAAGACTGTAGGCTGCAGAAAACAGTACTACCGGATCCTTCTACTTCGGGATAAGCCAGAAAGGAAATCTTCAAAGTACAGACAACTGTCCAAGCAGACAGTGCCTACATTGAGTAAAAGACAAACCTAGCAGGTTTGCCGTACAGACCGGCAGGTCTGAAACAGGATGCCAGGTCTAAGATTGACCGTCAGGTCTGAGGAGAAGACCGCAGGTCTGAGACACTGAATCACTGCATCTCTGATCAGCCAATCAGATTCAAGGGTTCGAAATATGACCGTTGGCATATTTCACCTATAAAAGGAGGCAGTTGCAGAAGAGTAAATGCGGGACAAACATTAGGATAACAAGAGCTAAGTGCATTTTATTACAAGTGATAACAAGTGTGGTATTCTAAGAAAGCCTAAGTGTTAAATTCTAAGTGTGTGTTACAATTTCGGTGTAAATTGTAAGAGTGTTATCGAGCAGGAAATAAGTCTCGATCGGATTGTATTTGTATTCCTTAGTGAATATCCTTCTCGCGGCTTCGAGAGGAAGGGGTGACGTAGGAGTTTTATCTCCGAACATCCATAAAATCTTTCATGTTATTTACTTTCTGTTGGCTTCATTACATAACCGACCAACCTAATCATACCGCCCCAAACCGAATCTCTACTTATCACACCGAACATCCAGATTGCCAAAACCGACCCACCATTCTTCAAATCTCCATCATCCGAAACCGATTCCGCCTATCATACACGTGTACCGCTTCAACCTGAAAGCAAACCTCTTCCGCGCTTGAACCTAGTTCAAGGGTTTGTGACAGGTTGTGTAGTATTGAAACCCGGTGTTAATCTCTAACAGGATTAACCACCACCCTACGAGTAAGAACCGCTAACCGGTCCAACCCCCGGTCCACCAGCGGCGACCTAGATCCTAACAATTGGTATTAGAGCAGTTAGTTTCAATACTCAAGCAAACATGTATCAGGATAGGCCTCCAATGCTAGAAGGTGATGATTTTGCCAACTGGAAGGCACGCATGCACCTACATCTAGTCACCTTGGATGATGAAATGGAATCCATTCTAACCGAAGGACCTATAGTCATTGATAAAGATAGAAAAGAATGGACGGCTGAAGATAGGAGAAGGAACAATCTGGACAACCATGCAAGAAACCGGATCTCCAACAGCGTGGACAGAAATACATACTGCAAGATCAGAGATTGCAAAACCGCAAAGGAGACTTGGAACACGGTCATCCAGATCTTTGAGGGAAATGAAAGAACAAAGGAGAACAAAATAATGGTGGCCACACAGAGGTTTGAAAGCATCAAAATGAAACCAGGGGAAACTATGAAGGAATACAGTGACCGGTTCACTGGCGTGTTAGATGAGTTAGCAAATCTGGGCAAGAAGTACGACAACAAAGAGGTCATTATGAAGGTCTTGAGATCTCTTCCGAGTGCTTGGGACATAAAGACGATGGTCATGAGAGAATCAAAGAGCCTACGTAAGATGAAATTATACGATGTATTCGAAGATCTTAAGGCATATGAGTTCGAGATAAATTCCAGAACTGAAGAGGAAGTCTCGGCCTCAACGTCAACCAGAGCACTGTTCACATCTACGGAACCGGCTGCACCTGTTCCTGCCCCTATATCCACATCTGCACCGGTACCGACTCCTGCACCCGCACCTATCAGAACAGCCGAACAGTTTACTGAGGACGCCATGGCCATGCTCGCACAGAAGTTTGGGAGGTTCATGAAAAGGAGCCAACCGACAAACAACTACTATGGTGACAAATCCAATGTAAGATGTTATAACTGTAACTGTATGGGACATTTTAAATGGGAATGCAGGAAACCAAGGAGAGATACACAGAAACCAGACTACCAAAATAACCGGAACAACTATCAACAAGCCGGTGAGGGAAGTGAGGTGCCAAAAGCACTAATAGCCGATGATGGAGGAAGTTTATGGGCTCACAGTGACAGTGACGATGACCTCACATGTCTCATGGCAAATGAGGAACAGGTATTTGATTCCCCCTATGACGAATTTACTAAAGATGAGTTATATGAAGCGTTAAATGACATGGTAGAAGAATATAAGAACCTATTAACCATGTTACCTAAACACCTCAACATCAAGACCGATCCTATAGTACCGATCCCAATAGAACCAGAGGCACCCATCATAACCAAACCAGAAGTCATACAACCTGATGATACTCCTAACCTAGAAACCGAATTAGATCCCAAGATCGAACAACCTAGTGAACCGACTAGAGAATTAACCGAGAAAGAGAATGCCAGATTCCAGTATACGATGGCCGCCTATAGGAGATCTAGCGATATAGTAAAGAACCTAAATAAAGAATACAGGCATCCACGTTGTAAGAATGGCCTAGGATACACAGAGAACAGATCTAAAAACCGAAAATCCATATGGAAAGCAAAGCTTACAAAAGGAAACCTTCCCTTTATAAAATTCCTTAAGAGCACCTGTACAGCTGAAGAAGAGGAGACCGCATATTATAGGGAAGAAAAGACAAAGTATGACTATGTTGCCCCAACCGATTCATGGCTTGACCTTGAGAAAAGGAAAGCAGAAATCATCAAATATAAGAAAGACTTCCCTGAACCGCGTAGGTCAAACTATAGATCATCAAACCAAAGACCGCCATCATTTAGGTCATCTGTAGGGAAACCGAAATACACCAGACCGAGTGTAAGGAGAACAGTTGAAACTTTAGCAAAGAAGACCGTTCGATTTATCAAGGTTTGGGTACCTAAGGGACTAATCGCATGTGGACCCAAGTAAACGTGGGTACCAAATAGTTGTAAATATGTACATTTTGCAGGATCCAAAGAAACGACTAGGAAACTCCGAATGGTTCTTGGACAGCGGTTGCTCCAGACACATGACCGGAAATAGCAATCTGCTAACCGACATTAGATCAGTAACCGGTGCTCCTATCACCTTCGGTGACAACTCTAAAGGTAAAACCGTGGGCAAGGGTAAGATTGTCCATGGTAACCTAACTATTGATAATGTACTTCTAGTTGAAAACCTACGTTTTAATCTACTTAGCATTAGTCAGATGTGTGATGCTGGATACACGGTAGAATTTCTTAAACATGCATGCTTAGTTAAGAACTCTCAAGGGACAGTACTACTAACCGGAAATAGGATAGGTAACATCTACAAGGTAGACTGGAAAACTAGAGTAGAACACCCTATATGCATGATAGCTAAGACTGATCAAACCTGGCTATGGCACAAAAGACTAAACCATCTAAACATGAAAACTTTAAACTACATTCGTGGTAAGAAACTAGTTGAAGGCATCCCGGACATAGTATTTAACCAGGATAAGGTTTGTTCAGCATGCCAAATGGGTAAACAAACTAGGTCATCATTTAAGAGCAAAGGAAATCTCCAATCTAGCCGATGTCTAGATCTTCTTCACATGGATTTATTTGGACCGATTCAGGTCATTAGTCTAGGAGGTATGCTTTACACCATGGTAGTTATTGATGATTATTCTAGATATACTTGGGTGATATTTCTACCATCTAAACGTGAAACTGTATCAAATCTGATCAACCTCCTTAAGCGTTTGCAAAATGAAAAATCAACTCGCATTAATTGTATTCGAAGCGATAGAGGTACCGAATTTACTAATAGCACATTAACTGCATATCTTGATGAATCCGGCATTAGACACGAGTTGTCTAGTGCTAGGACTCCTCAACAAAATGGCCTGGCCGAGAGAAGAAACCGGACTCTCAAGGAAGCCGCACGGTCCATGATAGCCGACTCCGGCATTGCTCAGAAATATTGGGCTGAAGCTATCAACACTGCATGCCATACACAAAACCGGTCCTTGATTAACAGATTTCACAACAAAACACCATATGAGGTTTATTTTAATAGAGTTCCTAAACTTAAATACCTCAGGATTTTCGGTTGTAAATGTTATATTCATAATAATGGTAAAACTCAACTCTCTGCTTTTGATGCAAAGACTGACACCGGCATTATGCTAGGATACTCGTCGGTAAGTAAAGCATATAGAGTATATAACAATAGAACTGCAACCATGGAGGAAACAATTCACGTTGTTTTCGATGAATCGGTTGAAAGCAATACTGCTTCATGTTTTGATCTACACAACAGACTGGAAAATAACGATATTCATTCTGATAGTGAAGATGAGACCCCGGTCTTCAGGGGATTTGTCCATGACCTAATGGGTAATATTGATACCCAGCCGGATCAAGCTGTTCCACAACAGGAAGCTGACACTTCGGTCCAACCCGAGGAAGCCGGTCGGTCTGACAATCTCGGTCAGCCTACCGACATGTCTAGCCTTGATCAATTAAACGGTAACTTGGTAGACACCCCTGAACTGAATCTCAGAAGAAACAGTAAACATCCTCCTGAGCAAATTATTGGTGACCCTTCAGAACCTGTTCGAACTAGGAGTCAACTTCTGGAAGGATATTTTAACTCTGCTTTTATATCCCAGATTGAACCGAAAAGAATAGATGAAGCATTGTCAGATCCGGATTGGATCTTGGGAATGCAAGAAGAACTAAACCAGTTTGAGAGTAGTAAAGTCTGGTACTTAGTTCCCAGACCGAAAGATAAATCAGTCATAGGAACAAGATGGGTATTCAGAAACAAACTCAATGAAGACGGTTTGGTCACGAGGAACAAAGCAAGATTAGTGGCTCAAGGCTACAAACAGGAAGAAGGCATTGACTTTGAAGAGTCATTTGCTCCTGTAGCCAGGATAGAAGCCATTAGGATTTTTCTAGCTTTTGCGGCTTTCAAAAATTTCAAAGTTTTTCAAATGGATGTTAAAAGTGCATTTCTGAACGGTGATATACGTGAAGAAGTGTACGTTGAACAGCCACCCGGTTTCAAAAATGCTGCATTTCCAAACCATGTATACCGGCTGAACAAGGCTTTATACGGTCTAAAGCAAGCACCTAGGGCCTGGTATGATACGCTAACCGCATTTCTATTAGAGCATGATTTCACCATCGGTTCGGTGGATAAAACTTTGTTCAAATTTGAAAAGAAGGAACATATCTTACTTGTTCAAATTTATGTAGATGATATTATTTTCGGTTCCACCGATCCAAAGCTCTGTGACAAATTCTCAAAAATGATGACTGATAAATTCGAAATGAGTATGATGGGAGAATTAAGTTTCTTCCTAGGTCTTCAGGTTAAACAACTTAAGGAAGGAACATTCATCAGTCAACCGAAATATACCAAGGAGCTGCTAAAGAAGTTCGGTATGGACACCTGCTCCTCGGCGGCCACTCCAATGAGCTCATCAATCAAACTGGACAGGGACGATGAAGGACAATCAGTAGATCAGATTGCATACCGGGGCATGATTGGCTCCCTATTGTATCTGACAGCGAGTAGACCGGACATTCTGTTTGCAGTTGGTGTGTGTGGGAGATTTCAAGCAAATCCAAAGCAATCTCACTACACAGCCGCAAAGAGGATACTGAAATATCTAAAGGGCACACCTGATGTCGGTCTGTGGTACCCAAAGGACTCATCATTCAATCTAACGAGCTACTCAGACGCAGACTATGCAGGCTGCAAGATTGACAGAAAGAGCACCAGTGGAACATGTCAGTTCCTTGGTGACCGACTGGTGTCATGGCACAGCAAGAAGCAGACATCGGTGGCTACATCAACTGCGGAGGCTGAATACTTGGCGGCCGGAAGCTGCTGCTCTCAACTCCTCTGGATCCAACAGCAGCTGAAGGATTTCGGTATCACAGCCGAAGAGTCCCCGATATTCTGTGACAACACAAGTGCCATTGCAATCACCTACAACCCGGTTCTCCACTCCAGAACCAAGCACATCGACATCAGACATCACTTCATCCGAGAGCATGTCACGCTGAAGCATATCCGGCTGGAGTACGTACCGACCGATCAGCAAGTAGCCGATATCTTCACGAAGCCGCTGCAGGAAGCTAAGTTCTCTCAATTTAGACTTACTCTCGGATTAACCGATATTAGCCAAATCCTTCCAAAGGATACTTAAAGGGAAGTCGGTTCAGACAGACAAACCGGTAATTCTTCCTAAGATGTTGAACTTTGAATCTTCGGGGTGTTTGTGGAAGAACCGCACAGTCTATCAGACAGAGTAAACCGACCGGCTACTTGGTGCATGCACCACATAACCGCATCGGGATGAACAACTGATAGCTGACCGGTTCGGAAGAAAGCTATCCCAGATTATTTGAAATTCAAACAAAAGAGGAATAATTATCAGAGGTTAAAGGTCTCTGCTCTGCATCATTACCTTTTAGAATAAATCTGGTCGTGCCTAAAAAGACGTGAAGATCTTTTGATATCTTTCACAGTCCAGGCCTATGACCGACACCTAGACCTGCGAAGTTACCTATTTTATGCAAAGATTATTACCCTGCAGTTAATATGCTTCATCTCACTTAATGACCGGACAATAGGCTAGCCCCAAAAACAGTATTTAAAGGAAGCGCTATTTCACTTAATCACTCACAACGCAATACACTCTTTCCCCCACTAAAGCAAAGAAACTCACAAGAACATCATCTCTCTCTAAGGCATCCTAACAATGTCTATCTTCACAAACATCCTACAAGTAAACTTCGAATCATGCTCCAGTACAGATCACTATGATCTATACCGAATGATCAAACAGCTGGAGGATACCGGTCTCCAGTACTTCCTGGATGATAATCAACTCATCTATCCTCAGTCCGTCATTGAGTTTTTCAACAATGCCAGGGTGTACCGGGGGACACCCTACTTCAACACCCACATCCAATCAAAAGTTAGGGGTGCCATCTTTGACTTCACCGAGCAAGACTTTGCTCGGTGCTTCAATCTGCCCAAACAAGGGCTCACGGACCTTAACCCTCCAGCCGACACCAAGGCTGAGGTCTCTCTCTCCCTCTCTCGGTCAGATGAGCCAGTCGATGATCATGGCTCCAAATATCCCTTGAGGGCTGAATACCAGCTCCTCAATGACATAATAGGAAGGAGCATCCTCGGGAAAGATGTAACCCACACATATTGCACGGTAACGTTCAATATGATGGCAGCCATCATAACGAGGACGCCGGTCAACTGGTCCAGGGTGCTGTTCGATGCCCTGATCTGGATAATCGGCACCAGGTCGGTGGCGTTCATTCCTCAGATCAACCGACTGTTTGAAGAGCTCGGGGTCCCAACCTGTCCAGGCGAAGGTTTGGACCGCAGTCAAGTGTTCACCAAGGAAATCATCGACTCGTTCTACGATCGGGTTGAAGAGAGGAGGAACCGTTAAGTCACTCTTTCTTGCATCCGGTCATTTTGCTTCACGCACCGGATGAATTACTGATCAACTCAAATTCGATCACATCGGCTTTATCTATTTCGGTTCTATCTATGTTCTTCATGTTTCGGCTTTATCTCTACCATGTTCGGTCTCTATCTAATCAATGTTGTTTATGTGATAAATGCACTTAATGAGATAATCTTATTTAATGAGATAACTCCCAACCACCTACATCTTTACTTTCCAACTAATCTGGTTGCTTCCCAACTAATATTTACCTCGAGACTTGCAATCTACTCCTTCCCCATGCATCATTAAAAGGGAAAGATTCTCTTCCTTAATAAGACAAAACTGACAATCAATGCACAGATTTTCCCTCCAAAACCGATCCTATTTAAGGAGTCATCCTCCTCTCACTCTACCACATCCAAAATCACTAGCATTTCTCTTGAATCTCTCTCTCTCTACATCATAATCATGCCAAGCCGAACTTTGGGAAATTTTCTAAGTGTTGACTTCGGCTCATGCTTGGCAGAATGGGACTATGACCATCCAAAGAAACACATGTTTGAAAGTCTCATTGTTACCGGTCTTCAGGCCTTCCTTGACGAATCCGGTCCCATACTGACTGAGGATGTCAAGGAATTTTTCAGAAATGCCATCAACTGGGGAGATCGCATTGTAACCACTGTAAGGAATCATACCTTCCGGCTTGATGAAGCCGAATTTGCCTCCCTCTTCAATCTGCCCAAAGAGGGGTTCTCTGATTTTCCGGCCATGGAGGGATCTGATGAATACTACTATGGGTTCCGCTGCTCTACAACATTCGATCCGGTGGAACCCCATGGGTTAAAAACCCGTCTCGGTCGCAGCACTCAGCTACTTCTTGAGATTGTCACTCGGTCCATTCTGTGCCAATCTGTAAATCAGCGGTATTCAAAGAATACCTATAATATGATGACTCACATCTACAACCACACGCCCATAAATTGGGCAACGGTTCTCTATCAAATCTTGAGGAAAATGGTGCGGACCAAGAAGGGTCTCGGCTTTGCACCCCACATCAGCAGGTTGATTCTCAAGTACCGGCCAGATTTTGGACCGGGCACACCGGCATCCCCCTCAAATATCCTCGATAGAGATGCCGTGGTGGAAAAGTATTCCAAAATGGTGCTTACTGCTTAAACATCTTCACCTAAATGTCTTTCTTTCGTCCTATCGGTTTCCATTCTAATAAAATATCGTTTCAGTTTTGATGATCGCCTCTCTTTACTCTTTGTATCTATCTAACATAACCGGCTTCATATCGTTCGTATCCGGTTTCATAAAATCTGCTTAAAACTGTTAAACACCGATCAATCAAAATATCTGAAACATTATTAGAAACCGATCTGCCATTCGGTCTAAAAGAAAAGATTGCGTCACCGATGACATAGACAAACTTTTGGAGGGAAATCTCCCGCCCAAAGATGCCGCCCACCGTTTCGTACGTAACCGCCCATAGTTTGGCGTCCTTTCGTTTTGGAGGGAAAACTCCCGCCCATTCATGATGGGACGGTTTGGCTTCCAAACCGTGCCTATAAAAGGGAGCCTTAGTCATATTTTTCATTTTCACACAAATTCACTTTCTCTCTCTAAGCCACTAAACTCTTTGAAGCCGAATTCTTTCATTCTCAAACTCTTCAAACATGGGTCGTGATTCGGTATTGTTCAAACTATATTCTCAAGTGGACTTTGATGAGATTCGGCAGCATGGAACAACCGAGGCAAAAGAAGTAATTGACCGACTGATTAAAACCGGTCTGGGATATTTTCTGGAGGGACCTCACGTAATCTACAAGGACGCGGTTGAAGAGTTCTTCAGAACCGCAACCATCTCCTACGATAGAATCCTTGCAACGGTTTGCGGTTCCCAAGTTGAGATCACCGAAGCCGTGGTGGCCGAGAGTCTGCGTCTTCCAACTACCGGCATGGATGCAACAGCAGAGATGGACGATGATATCTTTAAGATGGCTTGCCGCCGTTTATCAGCAACCAACGAGCCGGTCACCACATCCGGAAAGAAACAGATGTTGAAACCGGAGCTTATCCCGGCATGTGACGTCTTTGCCAGGGCAATACTGGCAAGAGGAGGAAATTTCAGCAATCTGACCAAAGACAAAATCAGAATGATTTTTCGTCTGATGGAAGGAACAGAGTTGAACTGGGCAAGATCGGTCTTCAGCAATCTCATGGACATGGTAAGACCAGACTCAGACAGGTCGTGGGGGTACGCCGTACAACTCGGCAAGATCTTCTTACATTTGAACATCAACGTCGGTCCCGGTGTTGGGATAATAAAACGTAGCATCATCCGATCAAGGCATTTTCTTCCAAGAAAGCAGTCGGCCTCCAGTTCCACAGGTGGCCGAAAGAAGAAAGCCGCAAAGAAAAATACCCCGGCAAAAGCAAGCACCGGAGGGAAGAGAAAAGAAAAGGTAATTTTCGAAGACCCACCTCAAGAAACAGAGGATGAAGAGTGGGCCGATGAGGAAGCCGACACAGAGGGAACCGAGGATAGAACGGACCATGACGACGATCTTTCGGCTCGGAGTCCGAATAATACCGAACATAGCATCAATCCTGAGACCACCGAGGGTGAGGACAGGGTTGACACCGGTGCCAATGATGAAGGCCTCAGCAGGGAAGAAGCCGATGAGGCCGAGGCCGAAAGACTTGCCCAGAATATCTTTCAAGGCATAAACAAGCGGGACGAAGACGTCATAGACTTATATCTGGAGTGGCATGAGCACCGGTATAATACAAAGTATAAAGACATTCTATCGGACCTCTCGCAAGAAAATTGCATCGCCAGATTGGAGGAAGTCGAGAAGATGATCTTAAGCCTCACAAAATCCAATACCATTCATGAGGCACAATGCCGAACTTGCCTACTGATACCGAGAAGTCATCTTCGGCAGATAAGAAGGCGTATCAGAAAGATTAAGGAAGAATATGCCGAAGGGGGATCGGTATCTACGGTAGCACCGCGAGTATTGGAAAAGCTTGAAAAAGGCAAACTGGAAATACGGCAAGAAATAGAGCGGCTGGAAGCCATATGCAATCAGACGCAAGTACCGGTTTATACCACTCCAGTCATCGAAGAGTTTCCAATTGACTGGACAACAACTTCAAGAGAAGACACTGAGACACCGAGGGACATTGAGACACCACTGCCAGAAAATGATGAGGTACCGACTTCGAAGTCTGTTGAGGTCCAAACTTTGGAGGATGCGGTTCCAAACCCAGACGAAGCGGTTCAAGACCTGGAAGCTGAGATACCGACATTGGGAGTTGAAGCTCCAAACTCAGAAATTGAGGTAATAAACATAGAGGATTCGGCTCAATTAGAACCTCCAAATGAAGAGGAGGCACCGATAAATCTTGATGAAAGAGCCGATCCTAATCCGACCGAGCAGTCCCCTCCCACTCCACCACCGGAAGCCACCGTTTCAGTTCCTCCTAAGGGATGGATTGAAGACCGGCTTCAAGAATTTGAAGCATCCGTTTCGGGACGGATTGGTGAGCAACTTAAGAAATTTGAAGTGTCCACATCGGGGCAGGTTGAAGACCGGCTTCAGAAACTTGAGGCATCAATATCAGAGAAGATTGATGACCGCATACTTGACCACAACGTCTCCAAGCTTCAACCGCTCAAGGATAGATGCGAGAACATTTTCGATACGGCTATGAAGTTCGCCGATGTGACAAAACAGGTTGTGGATCAACATCAAACACGCCTGGAGCAACTCAGCACCGGACTATGGGAAGAGGCCGGTGAGCGAGAAAACTGTGCTCATCATATTGTAGCTCTGGAGGGTCTCACTTCGGAATTAAAGAAGGATTTCGAGCGGGTCGACCAGACAATTGACCGAGTCTCGGTGCTGGAAAATTCAAATAAGACTCTCGTGTCCGAGGTAAAGGCACTTACAGAGCAGATAGCCGAAATCCTGAAAGCTAAGGAAGTCGCGGATGCCGCGGCTATAGAGGCCGATGCTCTGATTGCTAAGAGAGTCCAGGAAAGGCTGGACGCCGAAGTCAGCAGAGACAAAGAGGCGCCGCGAGCGACTCCGCTGACCGAGGAAGAAGTAGAGGCCGAGAGAATAAGAAGGGCTGAGATCATGTATCCAGGGTATGCTGAGCAAATAGCAAGACAAGCTGCGGATGATGCCGAACGGCTGGAGAGACAAAAACGTGGGCTGGAAGAGTTCTCCGAAGCAAACAAGAAGAAAAAGAAAGTGGCCCCCTCTGCTTCAGCACCGGTCGCCTCCGCCTCAGCACCAAAGAAAAGAAAGAAGCCGGCTCCTAAGAAAGTTCGGATTGTGGAGATGCTCAATACAATTTCTGACCCGGTCGAGACGGGTACTTCGCAGCAAGACGACCAAGTCGAGGATGAATTCGAAGAACAGCTGCGGTACCGATCTAAAAGACCACGACACTCCACGCAACCGCAACCGCCACCGCAACCGAAGAGAAAGAAGAGTGCCTACGAATTCACGGACTCAGAATAGGGACTATCCTTCTTTTTCTTACTTACCTTAGTATTTTTGCTTAGTCTTTTCCGGTTATCTATGAATATATAAAGTTATTTTTGAATACCGGCCTTATTTTGCATTTCTACATGATTTTGATAATTTTAATTAAAATAATCAAAAAGGGAGAAATTGTTAGATAAAAGATAGAGATTCTTCCAAAACTCTTTCCTCAAAATTTTTCGAAAAATTCTCTAAGTCTTTTTCAAAAACCGGCCAAACAAAACAACCGGCCTACGGTTGCAAACTTACATAATTTTGATAATTTTAAATAAAATAATCAAAAAGGGAGAAATTGTTAGATAAATTCATACCGGTTCGAATAAACTTAACTTAAACAAACTTCCCATGCAGGAACAAGAAACCGGACCGGATGAACAAAAGAAAATCAACTGAAGAAACCGAACCGGTCAAGTTACCATACCGATCAAAAGCATTCTGAACGTGACCGCACAAAGAATCGGCCAAAGCCTAAAAGCCAGATCCATCAAATAGCCGATTATCTACAAGACAAGAATAACCGGAAGAAGTCCGGTTACTTCACCACCAAAGACATTCGGCCAAGTCAAAAGACCGACCAGTACAAGAAGACACTTTGGGTATCTGTTGAGAATGATACCAAAGGAACAGACTGAATACTTCCATATCCATGCAAGTCTGAGGAAAGACTGTAGGCTGCAGAAAACAGTACTACCGGATCCTTCTACTTCGGGATAAGCCAGAAAGGAAATCTTCAAAGTACAGACAACTGTCCAAGCAGACAGTGCCTACATTGAGTAAAAGACAAACCTAGCAGGTTTGCCGTACAGACCGGCAGGTCTGAAACAGGATGCCAGGTCTAAGATTGACCGTCAGGTCTGAGGAGAAGACCGCAGGTCTGAGACACTGAATCACTGCATCTCTGATCAGCCAATCAGATTCAAGGGTTCGAAATATGACCGTTGGCATATTTCACCTATAAAAGGAGGCAGTTGCAGAAGAGTAAATGCGGGACAAACATTGGGATAACAAGAGCTAAGTGCATTTTATTACAAGTGATAACAAGTGTGGTATTCTAAGAAAGCCTAAGTGTTAAATTCTAAGTGTGTGTTACAATTTCGGTGTAAATTGTAAGAGTGTTATCGAGCAGGAAATAAGTCTCGATCGGATTGTATTTGTATTCCTTAGTGAATATCCTTCTCGCGGCTTCGAGAGGAAGGGGTGACGTAGGAGTTTTATCTCCGAACATCCATAAAATCTTTCATGTTATTTACTTTCTGTTGGCTTCATTACATAACCGACCAACCTAATCATACCGCCCCAAACCGAATCTCTACTTATCACACCGAACATCCAGATTGCCAAAACCGACCCACCATTCTTCAAATCTCCATCATCCGAAACCGATTCCGCCTATCATACACGTGTACCGCTTCAACCTGAAAGCAAACCTCTTCCGCGCTTGAACCTAGTTCAAGGGTTTGTGACAGGTTGTGTAGTATTGAAACCCGGTGTTAATCTCTAACAGGATTAACCACCACCCTACGAGTAAGAACCGCTAACCGGTCCAACCCCCGGTCCACCAGCGGCGACCTAGATCCTAACACATTCATTCTCTAATTTTCATCTTTTTTAATCTCTTGAACTCCGCTAGTATCCAGCAATAAAATGAGTTCACAAATTAATCTTGATCTTGAGGAGGATAGTGTGGAGGGTTCACCTATGGCAAATTTAGATGCAAATAAAGAAACGTGCATTGATTCCCAAGATCAAGCCTCCAAAACTGGTATTGGTAAACGAAAGAGACCATTAAAATCAAAGTGGTGGCAGTATTTTGATATGCTTCCTAAAATAGAGGGAGAAGATTTGCGATGTAAATGTAAAGCATGTGGAATTACATACAAAGCTGATAGTAGCATGAGAATATGTAATCTTCGCCGTCATATCCTTAATCAATGTTCTAGACAGAAAACTCGTGATATTGCTCAAGCTTTGTTAGAACAAGGGGATAAAAGTCTTAATATTAGGTCTCAAAAGTTTAGTCAAGAAAGATTTAGAGAGTTGCTAATCTTAACAATTGTGAGACATGATTTACCATTTCAATTTGTAGAATATGAGGCAGTTAGATCAATATTTACCTATTTGGAACCTCAAGTCAATCATTTCACTAGAAATACAATATTTACCTATTTGGAACCTCAAGTCAATCATTTCACTAGAAATACTGCAAGGACTGATATTCTCAAGATGCATAAAAATGAATGTAATAGGCTAGCTCAAGAAATGCATTCATGCCCTGGAAAGATTTGTTTCACATCTGATTTGTGAACTTCTATAGCTACTGATGGTTATATATGCTTGACAACACATTTCATTGATTCTAATTGGGTTTTGCAAAAGAGGATTATCAATTTCTCTTACATGCTTCCACCTCATTCTGGTATTACATTGTGTGATAAAATTAATAGTTTATTCAATGTTTGGGGAGTTCAAAAAAAAGTTTTCACAATTACATTAGACAATGCTGCTGCAAATGATGTATTTGTTGGTCTTTTAAGAGAACAACTTGATTTAAATGGTTCATTAGTGAATGGTGGTGAGTTTTTGCATGTTCGTTGTTGAGAACAACTTGCACTTATTTCGGGTTAGTCGGGTTGGTCTGGGTTCGGGTTTGTTGTTTTCAGGTTGGTTCATGTTTGGGTTGAATTCGGGTTGAAAATTTTGTTATAATGCACCTCCTTCAACCCGACTCGAACCCACCCGACCCACCTGAATTGACACTTCTAATTGATATGATGTTTAAATTTTGGAATAAAAAATAAATTTTATCCTAATAATTCATTTATCCAACCAGCTCTTAAGTGAAAAGAGAATAGACAAAATTTGAGAAAATAAAAAAAGCCTAATTCTTTTCTCTTTTGAATGCAAAAATTCTTTTAGAGCATAAAATATTTTTATTAATCCATTTAATCATGAAACTGTCAATCAAATAGTAAAATCCAAATAAAAAAAATATAGTTCAAATTATAAAATAATTTATCATAATAAACAACTATAACAACATTCACAACGAACACCAAGAAGAAACGGCTCAATCTCCCAACAAACCATTACTAGCCACACATGAGGCTCTAAAGACTAGTGACTTGGAGGAGTCAATAACAAGTTTTATGTTTATTAGTTTACTTGACCGTGCAAAGTTTCTACACTTCCATGTGTACAATTTGATCTTTTCAATGTGTTTGACCAACATGTGTACAATTTGATCTTTTCAATGTTATTGACTTGTTCGTATTTCACCGAGGCAACCAATGCGTTCTGATTCAACAACCTCGAAATCAAGTCTTTGTATTATTTGCTCAATACCCGATGTCATGACCAAGCTATTTATTTTGTGTCATCTTTAGATTTATCCGCAATGAGATCTTCCAACCATGCCAAGAGTATATGCCATTAAGGGACTAGGCCTCAACTTGAACCTCAATCACAGAATGTGTGACAATCTTCAGTCGAGCTCGTGGTTTCCATGTTGGTCCTACGCATCGCTTGAACACGTGATTTCTTTGTTTCACTCTTGAACACTTCAATTAATTCTCCTCAGAGAATGCAACAATCATAGAGCAAAACCAGTTCGACGTCGATAGACATCAAAACCGGTATGTGAAGGTTGTTATCAAGGCACTAAACAAAGGCAGAAGATTGTGGACAAGTGAACCCATGAAAGGAAATAACTGTATTAACTACTACACTACCAAAAGCCACCAAAGGGAAGAAACAACAAGGAGATAAACCATTATCTAAAATTGTTCTTGGTGCAATTTCTAAAGAGACATTTCTATTTTCTTTCTTCAATCTTGATTCGTTGGATCAATTAGTCAGTCATTATTTTTTAAATATCAATGTCTCTTTCCTTGCAAAGTAGCTCAGTTTGAGTCGTGTTAGCTAAACTTTATTCAATAAATATATCAACAGAATTTAACCAAATCTTGGGCTAAGTCAAATAATAGAATAGCACTAGTGATCACTATAAGTAGTGCAGGTAAGAAAGATATATAATAATAATCACCAAACCAAATTGACTTAAAAAGAAGACTAATAATTTAACATGCTTCATCAATTTTGAGGTTTATGAAATTAGACATGGTTAATGACCTACAAAGTTACAAACACAACTATTCCCACTTTAAAACAAAAGAAAAAATATAATCATTCTAACCTAAAATAAAAGATTAAACAATCAGAACCAGATATATGTCTTGTTTCCAAACAGATCACTGTAAGCAAGTCATTTTCAACAAAGACTTGGTCAGAACTCAGACAAAGATGACCACTGCATAGACATATAGTGCTAGTCAAAGATATCAATGTTTCCACACGCTAATAAACCATTAATGACTTAAAAAAGACTTGTTACAAAATGGCAAATGATGTTTCATGATCAGTTGCAGGACAAACAGTTATCCCACCAACTCCCCTTCTGGTGGAAAAATATTTAATCCTCAGAAAACAAAAGGTTGCAGTATGATTTTAACCAAAAAGATAAAAAAAAATAAAAAAATTTCAGAAACAGATACATACTCCATATTAAGTTTTTCTTCTTTTTGTGTTCATTGTATCCTTACCGAGGATATTGTCGAGAAGAAAATGGGGGTTTCTCTCAAACATTCTGAATCTTGGATGGATCATATCTATGTCTATTAGGAGTTTATGGGTGTCATGGATTGCAGGGTGGGAAAGCTGTAGGCGATTAGGAAATTTTGGTAGACAATTGGGAAAGAAGGGAATCCATGAGCTTGTTTGATGTTGGGTTACTTGAATGTTATGAAATCTAAATTTTGTTTGACAAAAAAGTGGTGTTTTTTTAAGATAAATTACTAAAATGTCTTTTTGTATTTAAATATAATTTTTATAAAAATTAAATAATGAAGTAGCACATTAGTGGATTTTCTATACCAAATTAATCATGTTAAGATCTTCTACATCTTAGGTATTCTCGTTTCATCATGTAGCATTCAGAGTTCAGACCGCCGTGATGAATTGAGTGATTTGATTGTCGTAAAGATAGTTGATGTTATAAAGTTTTTCATTTTCGATAAAAAATCAAATAACCCAAGATCAAACAAGCTCATGGTGCTTGAGAACAAGGCCCAGCTTTCCACATTTGCCAACGTTAATCAGGGAAATATGGTATCTTTGGTGGGGACATTTTGAACAAGCTAAGACTGATAAGATTTTTGTTTTGAGTGTCTGGGGTGTTTTGCTTTTGTATTTGTCTTTGATGGGTGATTTTCTTTTCACTCATTAATTTCATCTTTGCTTTCTATTTTCCTTTGAACTATGATGTTCAATGTTTTTGGTTTGGTTTTGTTTTGTTTTTGTTTTGTTTTCCCCCTTATTCGAAAAAGAAACAAAGAAACTAGATCTTAAGAGAAAGCATTTTTATCTAATAATAACCAATCCTCTGTGTTCTTCCTATACATCAGCCCAAAATCCTAAAAGATCAACAGCAACAAAGGAGTTTCTGCTGTTCATTCATTCATTCATTTCCTAACTCTATTCCGCAACATTAGAGAAACAGAGGATACAAAAAACATAAAAAAAGGAATCATGATGAGTACCTTCATCTGACATTCTATGAGCCATTGATATTGTCCTCCTCCTGCAACTGTAGAAACTTATACCCTTGAAGAGCAGATGGCAAGTAAGTCTGCTCTGAAGAGGATGATGGATCATCAGGAGTGTAAATATACCCTTTCCCATATCCAAGTTCCTTCATTAGCTTAGTCGGTGCATTCCTAATATGAAGAGGAACCCCTTCATTCTGTCCAACCGAGTCCCTCACTACTGTTATTGCCGATTTTATTGCACGATAAACACTCACAGACTTAGGAGCCAACGCTAAATAAGCAACGCATTGAGCTAGGTTAACATTGCATTCGGGCATACCTATAAAATGGCAAGCCTGATAACAACCGACAGCCTGAAGTAAAGCAGAAGGATCAGCTAATCCTACATCTTCGCTTGCAAACCTTATTAGCCTACGGGCTATGTAAAGAGGCTGTTCTCCTCCTTCCAACATTCTTGCCAGCCAGTAAATGGCTGCATTGGCGTCGTTTCCTCTCATTGACTTATGAAGAGCGCTTATCAGATTGTAGTGTTCTTCGCCAGATTTGTCGTAAGCTAGATGCTTACTCTGCATCGCTTCTTTTGCATCTTCAACAACAATTCTGCATATAGAACTGCATTCGGTAGCACGAGAAGATGCCATTGTTGTTGAAATCTCCAAGGCATTCAGTGCGACTCTGGCATCTCCGTCGCAGTTTAATGACAGAAACTCTATTGCGTCTTCATCTACTTCAATTGATGTTAATCCTTTGACTAGGCCGATGAGCAAGCCTTTATCTTTGTCAGCTATAGCTCGCTTTATGAGCGATGAGATGTGATTAGGTTTCAACGGATTAAGCGTGAGGACCCTGCATCGAGATAACAATGGAGTTATCAGGTGGAAGGAAGGGTTTTCGGTAGTTGCTCCCATGAAAACTATAGTTCCATCTTCGATTACTGGTAAGAAGGAATCTTGTTGAGATTTGTTAAACCTGTGGACTTCGTCTATGAACAAAACAGTTCTTTTGGTTATCTTCATCTTTCTCAATTTTCTGGCTTCTTCTACAACGTCCCTAACGTCCTTAACTCCAGCGGTTACGGCAGATAAAGAAACGAATCTGTAGGATGAGGAGCATGAATTAACTATGGCTCTGGCGATGGAGGTCTTACCAGTACCGGGAGGACCCCAGAGGATGATAGAAGGTAGACGATTGCAGTCTACAGATGATCGAATAAATGATTTTTCGGAGAGAAGATGATCTTGTCCCACAACTTCATCGATCACTCGAGGTCTCATTCGCTCCGACAGAGGCTGATTTGGGGGAGCCTCTGATTGCTGCTGCTGCTGCTGCTGCTGCTTGGGACGTTTTGTGCGAAGAGGTACGTCATGTTCTTCTTCTTCTTCATCAATGTCTTCTTCGATTGTTATCTGTCGCTTTGGTTTTATTACCTCATTGGGTTTCGAATGAGAGAGGAAAAAACGATTGATTTTGGGCTGAAATGGCGATGGATTAGGATTAGGGTTAGGGGAAGAGGAGAAAGGGTGAGTATCGGTAGGGCTAGGGTTAGGGTTAGGGTCGATTGCGGCGGGACAGGAATGAGTTTGGTTTGCGTTGAGAATCCAATCGGTGGCGTCTGTAATTGATTTGGCGCCGGTAGCTGTGAGGGCCTGAGATGCCAGTTCTTTAGAAAACCCCATACTAAGAAGTTGTCTCTCCATAATCGCCGTCGCGCTCCCGCCTACGAACTTGGATTCAGCATCCATTCCAAAGTCTGTATGTACACTGTTAAAACTACAGCTTTTGTATAGAAGACATGGCCAATCGCCGCTTGGAGATAAAAATGGCGGGAAGAGTTCTTATGGACCTAAAAGAAGTTGTGTTCTTTTTAGGGATTTTAAAAAGAATTCAAACATTATTATTAACCTTTCAATAACAAACAAATATCATAATTCAAATTCAATAATTTCATGCTCACCAAACAAATTGGGCCGACATATAATAACAGATAGAAAGCTCAATGGATAATTAGAATCAGGGAGGGGGCCGGCCTGTTGAGGCCAGATAGCCCAGATAGGCAGTCGGTAAAGTTTACCGTCTCCAACCAATGCTTTTATCCTCAGATCTTTCTAACTCAATTTATTTTACCCATAAAATTTGGGAAATTTGATGAAATGGCCCCTTACAGGGGTCTAAATCCAAAAAAGGACTTCGCCGAATAAACTTTGCAAAAAGGACCTTTTTGCCATGCGAAATGTCCGTATTGCCCCTCGCACGCCTATTTTACCGCTTATTTATGCGAAATACCACTCTATCACTTTTATCTAAATAGAGTCTTGCGTTAATGGAAAGACTCGAAATACCACTCTCTCACTTTCATCTAAATCGAGTTTTTGAACTCACGCGATTTAAATGAAAGTGAGAGAGTAGTATTTCGAGTCTTTCATTGTATATATACTATATTTGCCCCTCATTAAAAAAAACCCTTTCCTTTCCCGACTCTCGACTCTCTCACTTTCCATTCACGAATCTCCAACTTCCATCTTCGTATTTACAACTCTCATCATCATCCAACTTCGTTCCACATCATCGATCAACTCTCATCATTGTTCGTCTTCCGTCTCTTTGATCATATATTCAAGTGAGTTTAGGGTTTAGGGTTTAAGTTTAATCTGTATTGTTCTCATTATTCTACAGTTTATATTGATGAATATTGATGTATAATCCTTATCTTTTAGGATTTATGTAGCTTTTAGGGTTTATGTGTGTATATGATGTTGCTTATCCAATGTTTTTCACTCACTAGTATTATATCAATGTTCTTATTCTACATGCATGCATAGTTTAGGGTTTTTAATAACTGCAAATTGCTATTTTACGAACATTGTACCTATATGTTGTTTTCCTCGTGTATTCTTTGATGTTGCTTACTTGAGTTGTTATATTCTATAGTTTAGATAATTATAATGTTCTGGAGTTGCTTACTCCAATGTTGTTCATTTTTTGTAGATGGAGTCCACCATAATTCCTGAGTTTTCTAGTAGAGTCTAGGGTGAGCATAATTTGGGTTTACCCAAACCCAACCCTAACTCAAACCCAAAATATTAATTTGGGTTGGTTAATATGGGTTGGGTTGGATTTAATTTGGGTTGGGTTAGATTTAATTTGGGTTGGGTTAGGGTTACCCAAATTATATAAATTTAATTTATTTCTCTATAATTAATCAAATATAAACTTATCATCTTCCAACTTAAAGTCGAACACGTTTTTGACATGTTTAACACGTTTTTCATACATTTAACACGTTTTTAATATTTTTAACACGTTTTCACACTTATAACACGTTTTTTATACGTTTAACACGTTTTCACGTTTTTTTCACGTTTAACACGTTTTTAACATGTTTAACACGTTTTCACACTAATAACACGTTTTTCATGTTTTTGACATGTTTAACATGTTTTCACACTAATAATACGTTTTTCACGTTTTTATCACGTTTAACACGTTTTTGATATTTTAATACATTTATCGCGTTTTTGGCACGTTTAACACATTTTTTTACGTTTTTGGCACGTTTAACACATTTTTAATACATATAACATGTTATTGATAAGTTTAACACGGTTTTCACATTTTTGGCATGTTTAACATGTTTTTGATATTTTAATACGTTTTTAATATGTTTAACACGTTTTCACACGTTTAACACGCTTTTCATACGTTTAACATGTTTTTCACGTTTTTGGCATGTTTAACACGTTTTTAACATATTTGACAGATTTTTCACATTTTTGGCACGTTTAACACATTTTTGACATGTCTAACACGCTTAACACGTTTTGGCTCATTTAACACATTTTTAGTTTATTTAACAAGTTTTGGCACGTTTAACACGTTTTTGACATTTTAACACGTTTAACATATTTTTTACATGTTTAATATGTTTTTTGCATGTTAACACATTTTGATAAGTTTTAACACGTTTTTGGCATGTTTAACACGTTATTCACGTTTTTGGCACGTTTAACACGTTTTTCACGTTTTGGCATGTCAAATATATGAAAAACGTATTAAACATGTTAAAATATGAGAAACATGTTAAAAGTGTCAAAAACGTGTTAAACATGTCAAAATGTGCAAAAAACGTGGAAAACGTGTTAAAACGTGTTAAACTTGCCAAAAACGTGAAAAATATGTGAAAACGTGTTCAACGTGTCAGAATATGAAAAACATGTTAAATGTGTTAAAACATGCCAAAAACGTGAAAAATGTGTCAAAATGTCTTAAATGTGTCGTAATCGTGAAAAATGTGTCAAACGTGTCAAAAACGTGTTAAACATTGTTAGGATCGGGGACGCCCTTGGAGGACCGGGGTGTTTCCGGTTTTAGTAAGGGTGGCCGCTTACAACACACAACACTCTTTGGTGATAGTCCGGTTAAAGACTAAAACCTTTCTCAGCACTGCACAACCTGTCACAGACTCTTGAACCAGATTCAAGGGCGGAAATGTCTGTTTCAGGTTGAAACAACGTTTGCGACTTTAGATGATGTTTTTAGGAGGATTCAGTTTTATGGATATGAGTGACCGGTTTTAGAAGTATGATTGGTTTGAGGTTTGGATTAAGTAAACAAGAAATGAAAGCAAGAGAAAGAACACGAGACAAGAATTTGTTTATGGATGTTCGGAGCAAACCCTCCTACGTCACCCCTTCTTCTTAGGTTATGAGAAGGATCTCCACTAACTCTTTAGAGTTACAACAACACTTCCGGTCGAGCCCAACTTCGCTACTCGCCGGTTACACCAAACTCACACTTTGATGTAATACAACAACTCAACACAACAATACAAGAAGCTTCCGGTTTTAGACACACCGGTTTTTGAATACAGGACTTTATCTCTCTAGAATTTAATGCTTTATGACTTTCAGAACTTATGATGCTCACAACTACAACTACATTAAATGAAGACGTTTCGACTTCCTTTTATAGCTGAAAGTAGCCAACGGTTACTTTCTTCTCTCTCTTGCGGATTGGTCGATCATTATCACGCCTGTTTGCAGAAAGGTTGCTTGCACGCTTCAACTTCCTCAACACCTGGCATTCATGCAGGTGACTCTGAGCATAGGATGACATAGCCGGTTTTCAGATTGAGACACGTGTTGAACATCCACTTCCGGTTGTCAGCATCGGATCAACAAAGCATCATTGCTTGCCTCGCATGCTTCTGATCGGATCTGATCTTCTTTTATTCTTTCAAGACACGTTTCTTCCGTCATGGTACGTCACTCTTGTAATTTGAATCTTCTGACTTTTATTCTGAGCCATCCGGTTTTTTGTGTCTTGTAGTATGATCCGGTTGGAATGGAAATTTATGTCTTGGCTAACCGGTCGCTTGAGAAGGTGAAAACCGGTTCCTCTGATCTTTAACTTGATCACTTGAAACTGGTTTCTTTGAATTGTAGTATCAGCCGGTTTTACAACGCCAACCTGTTCATGCGGTTTTAGAAGTACCTGCACATGAAGATTAACCTCTGTTTAGTTCGTCTGGCCGGTTCCAAAATTAATCTACTTAATTTTTCTATCAATTTCTCCCTTTTTGATTATTTAGAATAAATATTCAAAAATTGTAATGTATGGCCGGTTCCAAAATTAATCTACTTAATTTTTCTATCAATTTCTCCCTTTTTTGATTATTTAGAATAAATATTCAAAAATTGTAATGTATGGCCGGTTCCAAAATTAATCTACTTAATTTTTCTATCAATTTCTCCCTTTTTGATTATTTAGAATAAATATTCAAAACATGTAATGTATGGCCGGTTTAAAAGCTTTGCTTATTAGCCAGTTTAGAAAAATTAATTTACTTAATTTTTCTATCAATTTCTCCCTATTTGATTATTTAAATAAATATTCAAAACATGTAATGTATGGCCGGTTTAAAAACATGAGTTTTAAAAAATGATGTTTCAAATGCATGGGTTTGATTGTTTTAGAAAATAAGTGAGAACCTATCAGCAAAAGCAAAGTAACCAAGTTCTGAAACATAGTAAGGCATGATTTGTTCAAAGTAAACAAAGAAAGAGATTTAAGGCTTGGATGATCCCCCCTTGTGTGGCTCCTTTTCCAGCTCCTTCTCCAACCGTCTTCTTTCTTCTTCTTGCCTTGCTCTGTGTTCTCTATCACGTCTTTCGGCATCGATCAGCACACCAGCCCATACACTTGAGTGACCGGTGCCCTTATTCTTGAGATTGAAGTTGGCACAAACTGGCTTTGGTGGTGGAGGTGGTGGAGTATTTGAAGGTCTGAAGCTTGGAGTTGCTGTAGATTCTCCGGTTGTCCTTCTCTTTCGCCGGTTAAGTTCCTCCGGATCTTCTTCTTCTTCCTCATCAAGCGGTTCTGCATTTATCGCGACCGGTGCGGCTGTTTTCTGTTCTGCCCGTTTCATCACATTCTTAACTGCAATTCGCTTCTTCTTGTTCCTTGTATTCATGGAGTGGGACGGTTGAGCCAATGGAAGTTCCTGGACGTTGGCCTGCTCTTCCTCGTTGCATTGTTGGGCAAGCGCATAGTCTTTATCTTCAATCTCCTTCTGTAACCGTTCCCTTTCTATCTCTTCCTCTTGCAGTTTCTTTGCGGTTTCAGCATCCTTTTCGATTTGCGTTTGGGTTGTGCTGACTTGAACCTTGGACATTTCCCCGATTTGAATGGCCATTGCCTGCAGTATGTCAACTAATGGAGCGGTTGCGGCTTTGACGGACTCGGCAATCATGGTTTTTACTGTTGTCTGCATGGTCGTGTCCATCATGGTTCGTAAAGAGTTTGACAGTTTATCTTCAGCCACTGCAATTCTTTCGTCGGTTACGGCTTTAAAATTTCCAAGGCATGAGTCAACTGTTTCAGCCATCGCTTGCTTGATTTGATCTATTTCCAGAGCTTTGACCGGTTGAGAAATTTCTTGTTCCAAATTTTCAGAGGTTCCGGATGTCTCACCACTTATAAAGAATGGCTTACTTTGATATAACTCGGCATTGTTGAATTGACGTTGGCAACCTTTCCACCATTGCATGTCAAGACGATCAAGATTTCGCACAAGCTGTTCTCGTACCCCAAGAAATCGTTCGGCCATCCTCATTTCAATCGGGTTTAGCGTCTTTCCTTGGGTTTCTTGAAAAGCGTTTTCAACAGCCTGTAACCGAGCATTTTCGAGGATTACCGGAGCTTTGTTAAACGCCGGTTGGATTAGGTTGGTGTTAGCTAGGTTAAGTGCCCTTTCTTCCAGCTTGATGAGCTTGTCCCACTGTTTGTTGCCACTTAAACCTGGAACCATGTCGGATAACTTGGTTTCGCATCGGAGCTTCACCCATAAGATGTATGGTGCTAGCGCATCACTTGCACCTTTGTTCATGTCTTGAATGAGTTCCTCGAAGATCTCATTTTCTTGCTCTATGGTGTATGGAATCTCGTCCCCGGTTATGGCTTCATGTTGAGGATTGGTCTGCAGCGTGCCTGTTCCGGTTTCCGTTGTTTCTTCAATGAGAATGCCTTTGCCTTTGTTTACATGAGTGAAACCTTCAGGTGTTGAGGCTGGTTGGTTTTCTGAGACCATCTTCCCTCCTGCGGAACCGGAAGGTTCCTGTTCTTCAATATTTCCTTCCTGAGCCGGAGGTGCAATTTCTGTTGTGTTGGCCGTCTCATCGACCGGTTGTGCTTCATTCTTATCAGGTATTTCAACCTGATCATCTGGCTTCCGACGACTTGAAACATCGTCCTCTGCGGTTTCTCTTGTGATCTCTTGGACCACATTCTGAATTGCTTCCGAGGTATTTAAGCCCACAGTGGCTGTAACCTCTTCAGCTCGTTTACTAGGTGACTTGGAGGTTGCAGAGTGAACATTTACCTCTGCTTCCTCCTTGGAATTTGACTTGTTCTCCTTGCTCCTCGAAGATTCGGTTTGCCTTGGAGAATGAGATGGGACGGGAACTGGAATGACGGTGTTGAGTGGGATGGGCTGAAATACATCTGCGGTTCTTTCCGGTGGATTGTCCGAGGAAAGCGTTTTCTCAGAGTCCACCGGTTTCTTTGAACTCTTCTTCGCGGCTACCTTCTTCCTCCTTTTCGGTTCTGGTGGAACTTCTGCTTCAACCGCTTTTCTTGATGGTTTCTTATGTCTGGTTTCTTCTTCAACTGGAACCGATGAACTGGTTCCCTTGAATGATTTGGTCTTTGAGGATTTAGGTTTGATCGTCTTCTCCGGTTTTTCGATCATTGACTCTGAGTCAAGAATGTTGGAGATCGGAAGCGGCATGCCTTCACCTAGTTCCACCTTGAGGAACTCAAGAATTTTGACGATTTGCATAGCATAGGCCTGCACCCGGCCATCTTTCTTTATCACCATTTGACAGAATTCTTCATAGATGACGTACCCCCAGTCCACCTTGTCACCTCGGACAATAGCCAACAACATTCTAAGTTTGAATTTTGTGAGGTTGTCGAAATTACCTCCCCTTCCTTGGATTGATTTGGCGATGACGGTCACTAACCATCTATATTCCGGTTTGAGCTTGATCTTCCGGCTGGAGTGCATCACCAGATCCTGACCTGAGAAAGATACTACCAACCGAGCAGCGTTGGATTCTGCCTCGGTTAAGTCAATCTTTAGGTCCGAACCTGTGTTGGGCAGACCAAGTGCTTCCGCAAAAATCTCTTCGGTGATGAGAACGGCCTTCCCGTTAACAGTCGCCGAGATCTTCCTCTTCGACAGCGTCGCCGTCGCCAAGAACTCCGTCACCGCCGCCGGATGGATTATGAACGGACCAGAAAGGAACTTTTCCAACCCAGATTCCCGTAGAAGTTGAAGAACAGCCTTGTTCTTGTCGTCAGCATGCTCATCAATATCTGCGAAATCTACTTGTAACATCCATTGAAATGGAGCTTTGCCTAGATCCATGATAGTTTTGAAGAGAAAAGATGAAGAACGATGATGATCGGAGAGAAGAAAGCTTTTGAAGTTCTGGAAATTTTTAGAGAGAGAAAGCACATGTGTCGAATGGGCTGATTTGAACTTATATAGATGGCGGTTTCGAACGGTTTGAAGATGAACCGTCAATTTGATGTTTTTGGCGCCAACTTTCCCTCCAAAAAGTTACTGCCGTAACTTTCGGCGGTAAAAGCGGAAATTCAGTGGGCGGTAAATTTTGAGAGGTAAAGCTGTGGGCGGTTAAAATTTTTCAAACTTTCATTTTTGTTTGATAGACCGGTTTCACTTGATGACTTGCTAACCAGAAGTTTTAGGTTAACTTTAACATGTTTCAATGAGTTTAAAAAGCCGAAAGGAATGATAAGACAAAGGAAAACCGGAGACTTTTAAGATTAAAGTATTTCATTAATAGATAAGGGAAATAGTTAACATTGGGGCGGTTCTGGTCGTACAGCAAAATGACCAAAAACCGGAAAGAAAACGAAAAGAAGGAAAAAATTATTCTGTGAACCATCCTCCTTCCATCCTCCTTTCATACCATTTCTCCATGGTGTTTTGAGGAAACCGTTCCTCAATTCTTGACACACATCTGTAGATCATTTCTATGGTGATGGTGTTGAATGGTCCAACCGGAACACCGGTTCCAAGGTTGCGACGCTTGGACATAAGAAACCGGGTGATTTGAGGAGCATAGCTGATCTTTCCTCTTTTACCGGTCATAAGCTACTTCAGCTTGTTGAAAAGATAGGACGCCCAGTTGATGGCGGAGTCGCGGATGATGGCTATCATAATATCGAATGCCTCCCTGCTGTAGTTCTGGTTGGGCATTCGGCCTATGATAGACCTTTGGACCAAATCGTGGAAGACTTGGTAGTGAGGAGCGAGATTTTCTTTCTTCCCAAAGTCCTTGATAGGAGTGTAGGAGGAAGAGAAGATCTTGAAGAAGGTTTCCTTAGCCGGTAAATACGGTGTCGGAAAGTCAGAGAAACCTTCGGTCGGAAGGTGAAAGAAGGTGGCGAATTCCTCCTCGGTAAATTGGAGGAACTGACCGTCGATGATGGTGCGAATGCTGCCATCATCCAAGATGTGACCGTTGTTGTAGAATTCACACACCTCCTCCACGAGGATGGTGTCTGAACCCTTGAGAAAGCCTTACAATCCAGAATCTATGATATGCTGAAAAATGCATTCATAGTGGGCGCTATGCTTGATATCCTCAAAATCAATGATAAGAGTGTTTCTTAGCTCGACAGACATGGTGATGAAGAGTGAGGAGGATTTTGAGAGAGTTCTTGAGCTTTCGAGTTTTAGAGAGAAAGGTGCTTGGAGGCGTGTTTTGAAAATGAACAACATTATCCCTTTTTATAGCCTGGAATGAATGAGAGCATTTAATGAGAGGATTTGAAAAATCTAGCCGTTTATGCTTAGTCATTAATGTTTTTGTGATTTTCCAAGAGAATAAAGACATGTCTTGTCAAATCAAGTCAGGCATGCTTTTTTGATAGTGAGAATTTGTGTTTCCAAGAGTGATATGATTTATTTTGATATGACGCATTGAATATTTTAGTTTTTGACTTGAAAAGGAAAGAAATCTGATTCATTCATTGGAGTACGAAACCGGTAGTACAGCAAAAGTACCGGTTTTGTGGAAAGAGATAAAAGAAAGAAGAAGGAACAGGTTAGACATTTGATGACTCAGCCGCTTGAGCATTTGATGCCTCAGCCGCTTGAATTCTTCTGGCTTTGACAGCTTCCCACCGGTCGATCATCTCTTGTACTCTCTCCTTGGTGAGCACATGCCTTGGGTGAAGAGTGACGAAGGGTCCGGAGTGGATGTCCAGACTTGCACAGAAACCGCTCAGCTGAGGAGCGTAGCCGGTTTTGTTGGAGAGAAGCATCTTCTTCAGGTTACTGAAGATGATCCAGGACCAGTTGACCGGTGTCCCAACCGTTACGGCGATCATCATCTCGAAGACCCTTTGGGTGTAGTAGTAACTCTTCTCTCTGCACAAGACAGATTTTCCCAGAATCTCGTAGAGAAGCTGGTACTTGTGAGAAAGTTGACTCTTAGCACCCCAGGGTTTAACCGGGATGTCAGATCCTGAGAACCGGCGACACATCTCTTCCATTGTCACCGGGGAGTATGTTAGATCGGTTACCCCTTCATTGGGCAAACCGCAATATACAGCGAAATCCGTCTCGCTGAATAGGAATTTCTGACCGTAGACCTGTGCAACGAGTATATCTCAATGCACCTCTTTCGCGGTCTCAAAGAGTTCTTCGACTACAAGGTAGTCGATGATGAATCTGTTCTCAAGGAAACTTCTTAGCCCGCTCCTTTCTATGGCTAAGAATATTTCCTTTACTTCATGATCCTCATATTGGTAGATTGATTCAAAATCTGCCAATAGGATTTTCTTGGCTAATGAGTTGGTATTCATGTTTTTGAGAGAGAAGATTTTATCTCAAAAAAGATATTTATGAATAGTGAACTTGTGAAATTTTGTAAAGGATTAAGGATGGTTTATATAGCCCGGGAAATCGGCTTGGTCTTTAATGAGGTTAAGCATGCCTGATGATGTCATCAGCTATTTAATAGACTTAACTTGTTGAAGTAACTAATGGTTATTTCCAAGGTAAATCTAATTATTACTAAGATAGCAATGATGAAAAATATCTATTGACAAGATGTGAGTCTCCCTCTCTTGATGATGAACACATGTCGTCATCTCGATTGAGGTAGACTTGTTTTAATTAATTACAGGCTTCATTTTTCAAAACATGCATGAAAACTCAGTCAGTCATCTCAGGTTAACCGGAAAAGTTCATTTCATCAGACCAGAGTGCATATGTACTAAGCGGTTTTCCATGACCGGTTTTAGTAGGATATTTCCATTTATGAAGAACAGTTGATTAATGTCAACAGTTGTTCAACTTTGGACTTGTTTTATCCACTTCAGCCCGGTTATTTCAACCGGATAGTAAACATACATTTGATTTGAAATTATGAAGTGATCGGGCATAACCGGAGACTTCCTCCCGGTTAGCATATTTGATTTATTAATGGCCTATTTGAATATGGTTTGAGAAGCTTTATCTTCTCCCTGAACACATATCCCGGTTTTATATACAAGCATGCATGATAATTATATTAATTGATTAAGATTAGTAAGACCCAAGATATTTCGAAAATGAGAAAACTTAGCTTCCTGTAGCGGCTTAGTGAAGATGTCCGCTACTTGTTGCTCGGTCGAGACATATTCCAGCCGAATGTGTTTCTCCTGAACATGCTCCCGGATGAAATGGTGTCGAATGTCGATATGCTTTGTTCTTGAGTGCAACACCGGATTGTATGTGATCGCTATGGCGCTGGTGTTGTCACAAAAGATTGGAGATTCCTTTGCTTCTATTCCGAAATCCCTGAGTTGCTGTTGAATCCAGAGGAGTTGTGCACAGCAGCTTCCAGCCGCTAGGTATTCCGCCTCTGCGGTTGAAGTTGCAACGGATGTTTGTTTCTTGCTGCTCCAAGTAACTAACCGGTCACCCAGGAACTGACAGGTTCCACTTGTACTCTTTCTGTCGATTTTGCATCCCGCGTAATCGGCATCTGAATAGCTTATTAGATTGAAGCTCGAGTCTTTTGGGTACCAAAGTCCCACTTCTTGAGTTCCCTTCAAATATTTTAGGATTCTTTTGGCCGCCGTATAATGAGATTGTTTTGGATTTGCTTGGAACCTTCCGCACACTCCAACCGCAAACAGAATGTCAGGTCGGCTTGCCGTGAGATACAACAGCGATCCGATCATTCCTCGATATGATGTGATGTCAACGGCTTGACCATCATCATCTTTGTCCAGCTTCACGGAAGGACTCATTGGCGTAGCCCCTTCGGCACATGTATCCATCCCAAATCTCTTCAGC